>NC_142784.1:1792500-1943750 GCF_988280905.1 Pimephales promelas | reverse complement strand
AGACCTGAGTGCAAAAATGGAGGCTCTAGCCCCTTCCAGAGCTGAGATATCGAAACTCAAAAATTCGGCCCGAAAAAAAAAACGACAGTGGTACCCCTTACGTTTTTTTTTTTGGGGCAAAAAATTAAGTTTCTCCAATCTTCCCAAATTCTGATAGAGGGCCATGAGACTTAGACCTGAGTGCAAAAATGGAGGCTCTAGCCCCTTCCAGAGCTGAGATATCGAAACTCAAAAATTCGGCCCGAAAAAAAAACGACAGTGGTACCCCTTACGTTTTTTTTTTGGGCGAAAAATTAAGTTTCTCCAATCTTCCCAAATTTTGATAGAGGGCCATGAGACTTAGACCTGAGTGCAAAAATGGAGGCTCTAGCCCCTTCCAGAGCTGAGATATCGAAACTCAAAAATTCGGCCCAAAAAAAAAAACGACAGTGGTACCCCTTACGTTTTTTTTTTTGGGGCGAAAAATTAAGTTTCTCCAATCTTCCCAAAACTCTGGATTCTGATAGAGGGCCATGAGACTTAGACCTGAGTGCAAAAATGGAGGCTCTAGCCCCTTCCAGAGCTGAGATATCGAAACTCAAAAATTCGGCCCGAAAAAAAAACGACAGTGGTACCCCTTACGTTTTTTTTTTGGACGAAAAATTAAGTTTCTCCAATCTTCCCAAATTCTGATAGAGGGCCATGAGACTTAGACCTGAGTGCAAAAATGGAGGCTCTAGCCCCTTCCAGAGCTGAGATATCGAAACTCAAAAATTCGGCCCAAAAAAAAAACGACAGTGGTACCCCTTACGTTTTTTTTTGGGCGAAAAATTAAGTTTCTCCAATCTTCCCAAATTCTGATAGAGGGCCATGAGACTTAGACCTGAGTGCAAAAATGGAGGCTCTAGCCCCTTCCAGAGCTGAGATATCGAAACTCAAAAATTCGGCCCGAAAAAAAACGACAGTGGTACCCCTTACGTTTTTTTTTTGGGCGAAAAATTAAGTTTCTCCAATCTTCCCAAATTCTGATAGAGGGCCATGAGACTTAGACCTGAGTGCAAAAATGGAGGCTCTAGCCCCTTCCAGAGCTGAGATATCGAAACTCAAAAATTCGGCCCGAAAAAAAAACGACAGTGGTACCCCTTACGTTTTTTTTTTGGGGCGAAAAATTAAGTTTCTCCAATCTTCCCAAATTCTGATAGAGGGCCATGAGACTTAGACCTGAGTGCAAAAATGGAGGCTCTAGCCCCTTCCAGAGCTGAGATATCGAAACTCAAAAATTCGGCCCGAAAAAAAAACGACAGTGGTACCCCTTACGTTTTTTTTTTTGGGCGAAAAATTAAGTTTCTCCAATCTTCCCAAATTCTGATAGAGGGCCATGAGACTTAGACCTGAGTGCAAAAATGGAGGCTCTAGCCCCTTCCAGAGCTGAGATATCAAAACTCAAAAATTCGGCCCGAAAAAAAAAACGACAGTGGTACCCCTTACGTTTTTTTTTTTGGGCGAAAAATTAAGTTTCTCCAATCTTCCCAAATTCTGATAGAGAGCCATGAGACTTAGACCTGAGTGCAAAAATGGAGGCTCTAGCCCCTTCCAGAGCTGAGATATCGAAACTCAAAAATTCGGCCCGAAAAAAAAACGACAGTGGTACCCCTTACGTTTTTTTTTTTGGGGCAAAAAATTAAGTTTCTCCAATCTTCCCAAAACTCTGGATTCTGATAGAGGGCCATGAGACTTAGACCTGAGTGCAAAAATGGAGGCTCTAGCCCCTTCCAGAGCTGAGATATCGAAACTCAAAAATTCGGCCCGAAAAAAAAACGACAGTGGTACCCCTTACGTTTTTTTTTTTTGGGGCAAAAAATTAAGTTTCTCCAATCTTCCCAAAACTCTGGCTTCTGATAGAGGGCCATGAGACTTAGACCTGAGTGCAAAAATGGAGGCTCTAGCCCCTTCCAGAGCTGAGATATCGAAACTCAAAAATTCGGCCCGAAAAAAAAAAACGACAGTGGTACCCCTTACGTTTTTTTTTTGGGCGAAAAATTAAGTTTCTCCAATCTTCCCAAATTCTGATAGAGGGCCATGAGACTTAGACCTGAGTGCAAAAATGGAGGCTCTAGCCCCTTCCAGAGCTGAGATATCGAAACTCAAAAATTCGGCCCGAAAAAAAAACGACAGTGGTACCCCTTACGTTTTTTTTTTGGGCAAAATATTAAGTTTCTCCAATCTTCCCAAATTCTGATAGAGGGCCATGAGACTTAGACCTGAGTGCAAAAATGGAGGCTCTAGCCCCTTCCAGAGCTGAGATATCGAAACTCAAAAATTCGGCCCGAAAAAAAACCGACAGTGGTACCCCTTACGTTTTTTTTTTGGACGAAAAATTAAGTTTCTCCAATCTTCCCAAATTCTGATAGAGGGCCATGAGACTTAGACCTGAGTGCAAAAATGGAGGCTCTAGCCCCTTCCAGAGCTGAGATATCGAAACTCAAAAATTCGGCCCGAAAAAAAAACGACAGTGGTACCCCTTACGTTTTTTTTTTGGGCGAAAAATTAAGTTTCTCCAATCTTCCCAAATTCTGATAGAGGGCCATGAGTCTTAGACCTGAGTGCAAAAATGGAGGCTCTAGCCCCTTCCAGAGCTGAGATATCGAAACTCAAAAATTCGGCCCGAAAAAAAAACGACAGTGGTACCCCTTACGTTTTTTTTTTTTGGGGCAAAAAATTAAGTTTCTCCAATCTTCCCAAAACTCTGGATTCTGATAGAGGGCCATGAGACTTAGACCTGAGTGCAAAAATGGAGGCTCTAGCCCCTTCCAGAGCTGAGATATCGAAACTCAAAAATTCGGCCCGAAAAAAAAAAACGACAGTGGTACCCCTTACGTTTTTTTTTTTTTTGGGCGAAAAATTAAGTTTATCCAATCTTCCCAAATTCTGATAGAGGGCCATGAGACTTAGACCTGAGTGCAAAAATGGAGGCTCTAGCCCCTTCCAGAGCTGAGATATCGAAACTCAAAAATTCGGCCCGAAAAAAAAACGACAGTGGTACCCCTTACGTTTTTTTTTTTTGGGGCAAAAAATTAAGTTTCTCCAATCTTCCAAAATTCTGATAGAGGGCCATGAGACTTAGACCTGAGTGCAAAAATGGAGGCTCTAGCCCCTTCCAGAGCTGAGATATCGAAACTCAAAAATTCGGCCCGAAAAAAAAACGACAGTGGTACCCCTTACGTTTTTTTTTTGGGCGAAAAATTAAGTTTCTCCAATCTTCCCAAATTCTGATAGAGGGCCATGAGTCTTAGACCTGAGTGCAAAAATGGAGGCTCTAGCCCCTTCCAGAGCTGAGATATCGAAACTCAAAAATTCGGCCCGAAAAAAAAACGACAGTGGTACCCCTTACGTTTTTTTTTTTTGGGGCAAAAAATTAAGTTTCTCCAATCTTCCCAAAACTCTGGATTCTGATAGAGGGCCATGAGACTTAGACCTGAGTGCAAAAATGGAGGCTCTAGCCCCTTCCAGAGCTGAGATATCGAAACTCAAAAATTCGGCCCGAAAAAAAAAAACGACAGTGGTACCCCTTACGGTTTTTTTTTTTTGGGCGAAAAATTAAGTTTATCCAATCTTCCCAAATTCTGATAGAGAGCCATGAGACTTAGACCTGAGTGCAAAAATGGAGGCTCTAGCCCCTTCCAGAGCTGAGATATCGAAACTCAAAAATTCGGCCCGAAAAAAAAACGACAGTGGTACCCCTTACGTTTTTTTTTTTTGGGGCAAAAAATTAAGTTTCTCCAATCTTCCAAAATTCTGATAGAGGGCCATGAGACTTAGACCTGAGTGCAAAAATGGAGGCTCTAGCCCCTTCCAGAGCTGAGATATCGAAACTCAAAAATTCGGCCCAAAAAAAAAACGACAGTGGTACCCCTTACGTTTTTTTTTTGGGGCGAAAAATAAAGTTTCTCCAATCTTCCCAAAACTCTGGATTCTGATAGAGGGCCATGAGACTTAGACCTGAGTGCAAAAATGGAGGCTCTAGCATCTTCCAGAGCTGAGATATCGAAACTCAAAAATTCGGCCCGAAAAAAAAAACGACAGTGGTACCCCTTACGTTTTTTTTTTTTTGGGCGAAAAATTAAGTTTATCCAATCTTCCCAAATTCTGATAGAGGGCCATGAGACTTAGACCTGAGTGCAAAAATGGAGGCTCTAGCCCCTTCCAGAGCTGAGATATCGAAACTCAAAAATTCGGCCCGAAAAAAAAAAAACGACAGTGGTACCCCTTACGTTTTGTTTTTTTTGGGCGAAAAATTAAGTTTCTCCAATCTTCCCAAATTCTGATAGAGGGCCATGAGACTTAGACCTGAGTGCAAAAATGGAGGCTCTAGCCCCTTCCAGAGCTGAGATATCGAAACTCAAAAATTCGGCCCGAAAAAAAAACGACAGTGGTACCCCTTACGTTTTTTTTTTTGGGGCAAAAAATTAAGTTTCTCCAATCTTCCCAAATTCTGATAGAGGGCCATGAGACTTAGACCTGAGTGCAAAAATGGAGGCTCTAGCCCCTTCCAGAGCTGAGATATCGAAACTCAAAAATTCGGCCGGAAAAAAAAAAACGACAGTGGTACCCCTTACGTTTTGTTTTTTTTGGGCGAAAAATTAAGTTTATCCAATCTTCCCAAATTCTGATAGAGGGCCATGAGACTTAGACCTGAGTGCAAAAATGGAGGCTCTAGCCCCTTCCAGAGCTGAGATATCGAAACTCAAAAATTCGGCCCGAAAAAAAAACGACAGTGGTACCCCTTACGTTTTTTTTTGGGGGGCAAAAAATTAAGTTTCTCCAATCTTCCCAAATTCTGATAGAGGGCCATGAGACTTAGACCTGAGTGCAAAAATGGAGGCTCTAGCCCCTTCCAGAGCTGAGATATCGAAACTCAAAAATTCGGCCCGAAAAAAAAACGACAGTGGTACCCCTTACGTTTTTTTTTGGGGGGCAAAAAATTAAGTTTCTCCAATCTTCCCAAATTCTGATAGAGGGCCATGAGACTTAGACCTGAGTGCAAAAATGGAGGCTCTAGCCCCTTCCAGAGCTGAGATATCGAAACTCAAAAATTCGGCCCAAAAAAAAAACGACAGTGGTACCCCTTACGTTTTTTTTTTGGGCGAAAAATTAAGTTTCTCCAATCTTCCCAAATTCTGATAGAGGGCCATGAGACTTAGACCTGAGTGCAAAAATGGAGGCTCTAGCCCCTTCCAGAGCTGAGATATCGAAACTCAAAAATTCGGCCCGAAAAAAAAACGACAGTGGTACCCCTTACGTTTTTTTTTTGGGCGAAAAATTAAGTTTCTCCAATCTTCCCAAATTCTGATAGAGGGCCATGAGTCTTAGACCTGAGTGCAAAAATGGAGGCTCTAGCCCCTTCCAGAGCTGAGATATCGAAACTCAAAAATTCGGCCCGAAAAAAAAACGACAGTGGTACCCCTTACGTTTTTTTTTTTGGGGCAAAAAATTAAGTTTCTCCAATCTTCCCAAATTCTGATAGAGGGCCATGAGACTTAGACCTGAGTGCAAAAATGGAGGCTCTAGCCCCTTCCAGAGCTGAGATATCGAAACTCAAAAATTCGGCCCGAAAAAAAAAACGACAGTGGTACCCCTTACGTTTTTTTTTTGGGGGGCAAAAAATTAAGTTTCTCCAATCTTCCCAAATTTTGATAGAGGGCCATGAGACTTAGACCTGAGTGCAAAAATGGAGGCTCTAGCCCCTTCCAGAGCTGAGATATCGAAACTCAAAAATTCGGCCCAAAAAAAAAACGACAGTGGTACCCCTTACGTTTTTTTTTTGGGCGAAAAATTAAGTTTCTCCAATCTTCCCAAATTCTGATAGAGGGCCATGAGTCTTAGACCTGAGTGCAAAAATGGAGGCTCTAGCCCCTTCCAGAGCTGAGATATCGAAACTCAAAAATTCGGCCCGAAAAAAAAACGACAGTGGTACCCCTTACGTTTTTTTTTTTGGGGCAAAAAATTAAGTTTCTCCAATCTTCCCAAAACTCTGGATTCTGATAGAGGGCCATGAGACTTAGACCTGAGTGCAAAAATGGAGGCTCTAGCCCCTTCCAGAGCTGAGATATCGAAACTCAAAAATTCGGCCCGAAAAAAAAAAACGACAGTGGTACCCCTTACGTTTTTTTTTTTTTGGGCGAAAAATTAAGTTTATCCAATCTTCCCAAATTCTGATAGAGGGCCATGAGACTTAGACCTGAGTGCAAAAATGGAGGCTCTAGCCCCTTCCAGAGCTGAGATATCGAAACTCAAAAATTCGGCCCAAAAAAAAAACGACAGTGGTACCCCTTACGTTTTTTTTTTGGGCGAAAAATTAAGTTTCTCCAATCTTCCCAAATTCTGATAGAGGGCCATGAGTCTTAGACCTGAGTGCAAAAATGGAGGCTCTAGCCCCTTCCAGAGCTGAGATATCGAAACTCAAAAATTCGGCCCGAAAAAAAAACGACAGTGGTACCCCTTACGTTTTTTTTTTTGGGGCAAAAAATTAAGTTTCTCCAATCTTCCCAAAACTCTGGATTCTGATAGAGGGCCATGAGACTTAGACCTGAGTGCAAAAATGGAGGCTCTAGCCCCTTCCAGAGCTGAGATATCGAAACTCAAAAATTCGGCCCGAAAAAAAAAAACGACAGTGGTACCCCTTACGTTTTTTTTTTTTTGGGCGAAAAATTAAGTTTATCCAATCTTCCCAAATTCTGATAGAGGGCCATGAGACTTAGACCTGAGTGCAAAAATGGAGGCTCTATCCCCTTCCAGAGCTGACATATCGAAACTCAAAAATTCGGCCCGAAAAAAAAAAACGACAGTGGTACCCCTTACGTTTTGTTTTTTTTGGGCGAAAAATTAAGTTTCTCCAATCTTCCCAAATTCTGATAGAGGGCCATGAGACTTAGACCTGAGTGCAAAAATGGAGGCTCTAGCCCCTTCCAGAGCTGAGATATCGAAACTCAAAAATTCGGCCCGAAAAAAAAAACGACAGTGGTACCCCTTACGTTTTTTTTTTTGGGGCAAAAAATTAAGTTTCTCCAATCTTCCCAAATTCTGATAGAGGGCCATGAGACTTAGACCTGAGTGCAAAAATGGAGGCTCTAGCCCCTTCCAGAGCTGAGATATCGAAACTCAAAAATTCGGCCCAAAAAAAAAACGACAGTGGTACCCCTTACGTTTTTTTTTTGGGCGAAAAATTAAGTTTCTCCAATCTTCCCAAATTCTGATAGAGGGCCATGAGTCTTAGACCTGAGTGCAAAAATGGAGGCTCTAGCCCCTTCCAGAGCTGAGATATCGAAACTCAAAAATTCGGCCCGAAAAAAAAACGACAGTGGTACCCCTTACGTTTTTTTTTTTGGGGCAAAAAATTAAGTTTCTCCAATCTTCCCAAAACTCTGGATTCTGATAGAGGGCCATGAGACTTAGACCTGAGTGCAAAAATGGAGGCTCTAGCCCCTTCCAGAGCTGAGATATCGAAACTCAAAAATTCGGCCCGAAAAAAAAAAACGACAGTGGTACCCCTTACGTTTTTTTTTTTTTTGGGCGAAAAATTAAGTTTATCCAATCTTCCCAAATTCTGATAGAGGGCCATGAGACTTAGACCTGAGTGCAAAAATGGAGGCTCTAGCCCCTTCCAGAGCTGAGATATCGAAACTCAAAAATTCGGCCCAAAAAAAAAACGACAGTGGTACCCCTTACGTTTTTTTTTTGGGCGAAAAATTAAGTTTCTCCAATCTTCCCAAATTCTGATAGAGGGCCATGAGTCTTAGACCTGAGTGCAAAAATGGAGGCTCTAGCCCCTTCCAGAGCTGAGATATCGAAACTCAAAAATTCGGCCCGAAAAAAAAACGACAGTGGTACCCCTTACGTTTTTTTTTTTGGGGCAAAAAATTAAGTTTCTCCAATCTTCCCAAAACTCTGGATTCTGATAGAGGGCCATGAGACTTAGACCTGAGTGCAAAAATGGAGGCTCTAGCCCCTTCCAGAGCTGAGATATCGAAACTCAAAAATTCGGCCCGAAAAAAAAAAACGACAGTGGTACCCCTTACGTTTTTTTTTTTTTGGGCGAAAAATTAAGTTTATCCAATCTTCCCAAATTCTGATAGAGGGCCATGAGACTTAGACCTGAGTGCAAAAATGGAGGCTCTATCCCCTTCCAGAGCTGACATATCGAAACTCAAAAATTCGGCCCGAAAAAAAAAAACGACAGTGGTACCCCTTACGTTTTGTTTTTTTTGGGCGAAAAATTAAGTTTCTCCAATCTTCCCAAATTCTGATAGAGGGCCATGAGACTTAGACCTGAGTGCAAAAATGGAGGCTCTAGCCCCTTCCAGAGCTGAGATATCGAAACTCAAAAATTCGGCCCGAAAAAAAAAACGACAGTGGTACCCCTTACGTTTTTTTTTTTGGGGCAAAAAATTAAGTTTCTCCAATCTTCCCAAATTCTGATAGAGGGCCATGAGACTTAGACCTGAGTGCAAAAATGGAGGCTCTAGCCCCTTCCAGAGCTGAGATATCGAAACTCAAAAATTCGGCCCGAAAAAAAAACGACAGTGGTACCCCTTACGTTTTTTTTTTGGGCGAAAAATTAAGTTTCTCCAATCTTCCCAAATTTTGATAGAGGGCCATGAGACTTAGACCTGAGTGCAAAAATGGAGGCTCTAGCCCCTTCCAGAGCTGAGATATCGAAACTCAAAAATTCGGCCCAAAAAAAAAAACGACAGTGGTACCCCTTACGTTTTTTTTTTGGGCGAAAAATTAAGTTTCTCCAATCTTCCCAAATTCTGATAGAGGGCCATGAGACTTAGACCTGAGTGCAAAAATGGAGGCTCTAGCCCCTTCCAGAGCTGAGATATCGAAACTCAAAAATTCGGCCCGAAAAAAAAAACGACAGTGGTACCCCTTACGTTTTTTTTTTTGGGCGAAAAATTAAGTTTCTCCAATCTTCCCAAATTCTGATAGAGGGCCATGAGACTTAGACCTGAGTGCAAAAATGGAGGCTCTAGCCCCTTCCAGAGCTTAGATATCGAAACTCAAAAATTCGGCCCGAAAAAAAAACGACAGTGGTACCCCTTACGTTTTTTTTTTGGGGCGAAAAATTAAGTTTCTCCAATCTTCCCAAAACTCTGGATTCTGATAGAGGGCCATGAGACTTAGACCTGAGTGCAAAAATGGAGGCTCTAGCCCCTTCCAGAGCTGAGATATCGAAACTCAAAAATTCGGCCCGAAAAAAAAACGACAGTGGTACCCCTTACGGTTTTTTTTTGGACGAAAAATTAAGTTTCTCCAATCTTCCCAAATTCTGATAGAGGGCCATGAGACTTAGACCTGAGTGCAAAAATGGAGGCTCTAGCCCCTTCCAGAGCTGAGATATCGAAACTCAAAAATTCGGCCCAAAAAAAAAACGACAGTGGTACCCCTTACGTTTTTTTTTGGGCGAAAAATTAAGTTTCTCCAATCTTCCCAAATTCTGATAGAGGGCCATGAGACTTAGACCTGAGTGCAAAAATGGAGGCTCTAGCCCCTTCCAGAGCTGAGATATCGAAACTCAAAAATTCGGCCCGAAAAAAAAAACGACAGTGGTACCCCTTACGTTTTTTTTTTTGGGCGAAAAATTAAGTTTCTCCAATCTTCCCAAATTCTGATAGAGGGCCATGAGACTTAGACCTGAGTGCAAAAATGGAGGCTCTAGCCCCTTCCAGAGCTGAGATATCGAAACTCAAAAATTAGGCCCGAAAAAAAAACGACAGTGGTACCCCTTACGTTTTTTTTGGGGGGCGAAAAATTAAGTTTCTCCAATCTTCCCAAAACTCTGGATTCTGATAGAGGGCCATGAGACTTAGACCTGAGTGCAAAAATGGAGGCTCTAGCCCCTTCCAGAGCTGAGATATCGAAACTCAAAAATTCGGCCCGAAAAAAAACGACAGTGGTACCCCTTACGTTTTTTTTTTTGGGGCGAAAAATTAAGTTTCTCCAATCTTCCCAAAACTCTGGATTCTGATAGAGGGCCATGAGACTTAGACCTGAGTGCAAAAATGGAGGCTCTAGCCCCTTCCAGAGCTGAGATATCGAAACTCAAAAATTCGGCCCGAAAAAAAAACGACAGTGGTACCCCTTACGTTTTTTTTTTGGGCGAAAAATTAAGTTTCTCCAATCTTCCCAAATTCTGATAGAGGGCCATGAGTCTTAGAGCTGAGTGCAAAAATGGAGGCTCTAGCCCCTTCCAGAGCTGAGATATCGAAACTCAAAAATTCGGCCCGAAAAAAAAACGACAGTGGTACCCCTTACGTTTTTTTTTTGGGCGAAAAATTAAGTTTCTCCAATCTTCCCAAATTCTGATAGAGGGCCATGAGACTTAGACCTGAGTGCAAAAATGGAGGCTCTAGCCCCTTCCAGAGCTGAGATATCGAAACTCAAAAATTCGGCCCGAAAAAAAAACGACAGTGGTACCCCTTACGTTTTTTTTTTGGGGCGAAAAATTAAGTTTCTCCAATCTTCCCAAATTCTGATAGAGGGCCATGAGACTTAGACCTGAGTGCAAAAATGGAGGCTCTAGCCCCTTCCAGAGCTGAGATATCAAAACTCAAAAATTCGGCCCGAAAAAAAAAACGACAGTGGTACCCCTTACGTTTTTTTTTTGGGCGAAAAATTAAGTTTCTCCAATCTTCCCAAATTCTGATAGAGAGCCATGAGACTTAGACCTGAGTGCAAAAATGGAGGCTCTAGCCCCTTCCAGAGCTGAGATATCGAAACTCAAAAATTCGGCCCGAAAAAAAAACGACAGTGGTACCCCTTACGTTTTTTTTTTGGGCGAAAAATTAAGTTTCTCCTATCTTCCCAAATTCTGATAGAGGGCCATGAGTCTTAGACCTGAGTGCAAAAATGGAGGCTCTAGCCCCTTCCAGAGCTGAGATATCGAAACTCAAAAATTCGGCCCGAAAAAAAAACGACAGTGGTACCCCTTACGTTTTTTTTGGGGGGGCAAAAAATTAAGTTTCTCCAATCTTCCCAAAACTCTGGATTCTGATAGAGGGCCATGAGACTTAGACCTGAGTGCAAAAATGGAGGCTCTAGCCCCTTCCAGAGCTGAGATATCGAAACTCAAAAAATTCGGCCCGAAAAAAAAAACGACAGTGGTACCCCTTACGTTTTTTTTTTTGGGCGAAAAATTAAGTTTCTCCAATCTTCCCAAATTCTGATAGAGGGCCATGAGACTTAGACCTGAGTGCAAAAATGGAGGCTCTAGCCCCTTCCAGAGCTGAGATATCGAAACTCAAAAATTCGGCCCAAAAAAAAAACGACAGTGGTACCCCTTACGTTTTTTTTTTGGGGCGAAAAATAAAGTTTCTCCAATCTTCCCAAAACTCTGGATTCTGATAGAGGGCCATGAGACTTAGACCTGAGTGCAAAAATGGAGGCTCTAGCCCCTTCCAGAGCTGAGATATCGAAACTCAAAAAATTCGGCCCGAAAAAAAAAACGACAGTGGTACCCCTTACGTTTTTTTTTTTTGGGGCAAAAAATTAAGTTTCTCCAATCTTCCAAAATTCTGATAGAGGGCCATGAGACTTAGACCTGAGTGCAAAAATGGAGGCTCTAGCCCCTTCCAGAGCTGAGATATCGAAACTCAAAAATTCGGCCCAAAAAAAAAACGACAGTGGTACCCCTTACGTTTTTTTTTTTGGGGCGAAAAATAAAGTTTCTCCAATCTTCCCAAAACTCTGGATTCTGATAGAGGGCCATGAGACTTAGACCTGAGTGCAAAAATGGAGGCTCTAGCCCCTTCCAGAGCTGAGATATCGAAACTCAAAAATTCGGCCCGAAAAAAAATGACAATGGTACCCCTTACGTTTTTTTTTTTGGGGCGAAAAATTAACTTTCTCCAATCTTCCCAAAACTCTGGATTCTGATAGAGGGCCATGAGTCTTAGACCTGAGTGCAAAAATGGAGGCTCTAGCCCCTTCCAGAGCTGAGATATCGAAACTCAAAAATTCGGCCCGAAAAAAAAACGACAGTGGTACCCCTTACGTTTTTTTTTTGGGCGAAAAATTAAGTTTCTCCAATCTTCCCAAATTCTGATAGAGGGCCATGAGACTTAGACCTGAGTGCAAAAATGGAGGCTCTAGCCCCTTCCAGAGCTGAGATATCGAAACTCAAAAATTCGGCCCGAAAAAAAAACGACAGTGGTACCCCTTACGTTTTTTTTTTTGGACGAAAAATTAAGTTTCTCCAATCTTCCCAAATTCTGATAGAGGGCCATGAGACTTAGACCTGAGTGCAAAAATGGAGGCTCTAGCCCCTTCCAGAGCTGAGATATCGAAACTCAAAAATTCGGCCCAAAAAAAAAACGACAGTGGTACCCCTTACGTTTTTTTTTGGGCGAAAAATTAAGTTTCTCCAATCTTCCCAAATTCTGATAGAGGGCCATGAGACTTAGACCTGAGTGCAAAAATGGAGGCTCTAGCCCCTTCCAGAGCTGAGATATCGAAACTCAAAAATTCGGCCCGAAAAAAAAAACGACAGTGGTACCCCTTACGTTTTTTTTTTTGGGCGAAAAATTAAGTTTCTCCAATCTTCCCAAATTCTGATAGAGGGCCATGAGACTTAGACCTGAGTGCAAAAATGGAGGCTCTAGCCCCTTCCAGAGCTGAGATATCGAAACTCAAAAATTCGGCCCGAAAAAAAAACGACAGTGGTACCCCTTACGTTTTTTTTTGGGGGCGAAAAATTAAGTTTCTCCAATCTTCCCAAAACTCTGGATTCTGATAGAGGGCCATGAGACTTAGACCTGAGTGCAAAAATGGAGGCTCTAGCCCCTTCCAGAGCTGAGATATCGAAACTCAAAAATTCGGCCCGAAAAAAAACGACAGTGGTACCCCTTACGTTTTTTTTTTGGGGGCGAAAAATTAAGTTTCTCCAATCTTCCCAAATTCTGATAGAGGGCCATGAGACTTAGACCTGAGTGCAAAAATGGAGGCTCTAGCCCCTTCCAGAGCTGAGATATCGAAACCCAAAAATTCGGCCCGAAAAAAAAACGACAGTGGTACCCTTACGTTTTTTTTTTGGGCGAAAAATTAAGTTTCTCCAATCTTCCCAAATTCTGATAGAGGGCCATGAGTCTTAGACCTGAGTGCAAAAATGGAGGCTCTAGCCCCTTCCAGAGCTGAGATATCGAAACTCAAAAATTCGGCCCGAAAAAAAAACGACAGTGGTACCCCTTACGTTTTTTTTTGGGGGGCAAAAAATTAAGTTTCTCCAATCTTCCCAAAACTCTGGATTCTGATAGAGGGCCATGAGACTTAGACCTGAGTGCAAAAATGGAGGCTCTAGCCCCTTCCAGAGCTGAGATATCGAAACTCAAAAATTCGGCCCGAAAAAAAAAAACGACAGTGGTACCCCTTACGTTTTTTTTTTTTTTGGGCGAAAAATTAAGTTTATCCAATCTTCCCAAATTCTGATAGAGGGCCATGAGACTTAGACCTGAGTGCAAAAATGGAGGCTCTATCCCCTTCCAGAGCTGACATATCGAAACTCAAAAATTCGGCCCGAAAAAAAAAAACGACAGTGGTACCCCTTACGTTTTGTTTTTTTTGGGCGAAAAATTAAGTTTCTCCAATCTTCCCAAATTCTGATAGAGGGCCATGAGACTTAGACCTGAGTGCAAAAATGGAGGCTCTAGCCCCTTCCAGAGCTGAGATATCGAAACTCAAAAATTCGGCCCGAAAAAAAAAACGACAGTGGTACCCCTTACGTTTTTTTTTTTGGGGCAAAAAATTAAGTTTCTCCAATCTTCCCAAATTCTGATAGAGGGCCATGAGACTTAGACCTGAGTGCAAAAATGGAGGCTCTAGCCCCTTCCAGAGCTGAGATATCGAAACTCAAAAATTCGGCCCGAAAAAAAAACGACAGTGGTACCCCTTACGTTTTTTTTTTGGGCGAAAAATTAAGTTTCTCCAATCTTCCCAAATTCTGATAGAGGGCCATGAGACTTAGACCTGAGTGCAAAAATGGAGGCTCTAGCCCCTTCCAGAGCTGAGATATCGAAACTCAAAAATTCGGCCCGAAAAAAAAACGACAGTGGTACCCCTTACGTTTTTTTTTTGGGCGAAAAATTAAGTTTCTCCAATCTTCCCAAATTCTGATAGAGGGCCATGAGTCTTAGACCTGAGTGCAAAAATGGAGGCTCTAGCCCCTTCCAGAGCTGAGATATCGAAACTCAAAAATTCGGCCCGAAAAAAAAACGACAGTGGTACCCCTTACGTTTTTTTTTTTGGGGCAAAAAATTAAGTTTCTCCAATCTTCCCAAATTCTGATAGAGGGCCATGAGACTTAGACCTGAGTGCAAAAATGGAGGCTCTAGCCCCTTCCAGAGCTGAGATATCGAAACTCAAAAATTCGGCCCGAAAAAAAAAACGACAGTGGTACCCCTTACGTTTTTTTTTTGGGGGGCAAAAAATTAAGTTTCTCCAATCTTCCCAAATTTTGATAGAGGGCCATGAGACTTAGACCTGAGTGCAAAAATGGAGGCTCTAGCCCCTTCCAGAGCTGAGATATCGAAACTCAAAAATTCGGCCCAAAAAAAAAACGACAGTGGTACCCCTTACGTTTTTTTTTTGGGCGAAAAATTAAGTTTCTCCAATCTTCCCAAATTCTGATAGAGGGCCATGAGTCTTAGACCTGAGTGCAAAAATGGAGGCTCTAGCCCCTTCCAGAGCTGAGATATCGAAACTCAAAAATTCGGCCCGAAAAAAAAACGACAGTGGTACCCCTTACGTTTTTTTTTTTGGGGCAAAAAATTAAGTTTCTCCAATCTTCCCAAAACTCTGGATTCTGATAGAGGGCCATGAGACTTAGACCTGAGTGCAAAAATGGAGGCTCTAGCCCCTTCCAGAGCTGAGATATCGAAACTCAAAAATTCGGCCCGAAAAAAAAAAACGACAGTGGTACCCCTTACGTTTTTTTTTTTTTTGGGCGAAAAATTAAGTTTATCCAATCTTCCCAAATTCTGATAGAGGGCCATGAGACTTAGACCTGAGTGCAAAAATGGAGGCTCTAGCCCCTTCCAGAGCTGAGATATCGAAACTCAAAAATTCGGCCCAAAAAAAAAACGACAGTGGTACCCCTTACGTTTTTTTTTTGGGCGAAAAATTAAGTTTCTCCAATCTTCCCAAATTCTGATAGAGGGCCATGAGTCTTAGACCTGAGTGCAAAAATGGAGGCTCTAGCCCCTTCCAGAGCTGAGATATCGAAACTCAAAAATTCGGCCCGAAAAAAAAACGACAGTGGTACCCCTTACGTTTTTTTTTTTGGGGCAAAAAATTAAGTTTCTCCAATCTTCCCAAAACTCTGGATTCTGATAGAGGGCCATGAGACTTAGACCTGAGTGCAAAAATGGAGGCTCTAGCCCCTTCCAGAGCTGAGATATCGAAACTCAAAAATTCGGCCCGAAAAAAAAAAACGACAGTGGTACCCCTTACGTTTTTTTTTTTTTGGGCGAAAAATTAAGTTTATCCAATCTTCCCAAATTCTGATAGAGGGCCATGAGACTTAGACCTGAGTGCAAAAATGGAGGCTCTATCCCCTTCCAGAGCTGACATATCGAAACTCAAAAATTCGGCCCGAAAAAAAAAAACGACAGTGGTACCCCTTACGTTTTGTTTTTTTTGGGCGAAAAATTAAGTTTCTCCAATCTTCCCAAATTCTGATAGAGGGCCATGAGACTTAGACCTGAGTGCAAAAATGGAGGCTCTAGCCCCTTCCAGAGCTGAGATATCGAAACTCAAAAATTCGGCCCGAAAAAAAAAACGACAGTGGTACCCCTTACGTTTTTTTTTTTGGGGCAAAAAATTAAGTTTCTCCAATCTTCCCAAATTCTGATAGAGGGCCATGAGACTTAGACCTGAGTGCAAAAATGGAGGCTCTAGCCCCTTCCAGAGCTGAGATATCGAAACTCAAAAATTCGGCCCAAAAAAAAAACGACAGTGGTACCCCTTACGTTTTTTTTTTGGGCGAAAAATTAAGTTTCTCCAATCTTCCCAAATTCTGATAGAGGGCCATGAGTCTTAGACCTGAGTGCAAAAATGGAGGCTCTAGCCCCTTCCAGAGCTGAGATATCGAAACTCAAAAATTCGGCCCGAAAAAAAAACGACAGTGGTACCCCTTACGTTTTTTTTTTTGGGGCAAAAAATTAAGTTTCTCCAATCTTCCCAAAACTCTGGATTCTGATAGAGGGCCATGAGACTTAGACCTGAGTGCAAAAATGGAGGCTCTAGCCCCTTCCAGAGCTGAGATATCGAAACTCAAAAATTCGGCCCGAAAAAAAAAAACGACAGTGGTACCCCTTACGTTTTTTTTTTTTTGGGCGAAAAATTAAGTTTATCCAATCTTCCCAAATTCTGATAGAGGGCCATGAGACTTAGACCTGAGTGCAAAAATGGAGGCTCTAGCCCCTTCCAGAGCTGAGATATCGAAACTCAAAAATTCGGCCCAAAAAAAAAACGACAGTGGTACCCCTTACGTTTTTTTTTTGGGCGAAAAATTAAGTTTCTCCAATCTTCCCAAATTCTGATAGAGGGCCATGAGTCTTAGACCTGAGTGCAAAAATGGAGGCTCTAGCCCCTTCCAGAGCTGAGATATCGAAACTCAAAAATTCGGCCCGAAAAAAAAACGACAGTGGTACCCCTTACGTTTTTTTTTTTGGGGCAAAAAATTAAGTTTCTCCAATCTTCCCAAAACTCTGGATTCTGATAGAGGGCCATGAGACTTAGACCTGAGTGCAAAAATGGAGGCTCTAGCCCCTTCCAGAGCTGAGATATCGAAACTCAAAAATTCGGCCCGAAAAAAAAAAACGACAGTGGTACCCCTTACGTTTTTTTTTTTTTGGGCGAAAAATTAAGTTTATCCAATCTTCCCAAATTCTGATAGAGGGCCATGAGACTTAGACCTGAGTGCAAAAATGGAGGCTCTATCCCCTTCCAGAGCTGACATATCGAAACTCAAAAATTCGGCCCGAAAAAAAAAAACGACAGTGGTACCCCTTACGTTTTGTTTTTTTTGGGCGAAAAATTAAGTTTCTCCAATCTTCCCAAATTCTGATAGAGGGCCATGAGACTTAGACCTGAGTGCAAAAATGGAGGCTCTAGCCCCTTCCAGAGCTGAGATATCGAAACTCAAAAATTCGGCCCGAAAAAAAAAACGACAGTGGTACCCCTTACGTTTTTTTTTTTGGGGCAAAAAATTAAGTTTCTCCAATCTTCCCAAATTCTGATAGAGGGCCATGAGACTTAGACCTGAGTGCAAAAATGGAGGCTCTAGCCCCTTCCAGAGCTGAGATATCGAAACTCAAAAATTCGGCCCGAAAAAAAAACGACAGTGGTACCCCTTACGTTTTTTTTTTGGGCGAAAAATTAAGTTTCTCCAATCTTCCCAAATTTTGATAGAGGGCCATGAGACTTAGACCTGAGTGCAAAAATGGAGGCTCTAGCCCCTTCCAGAGCTGAGATATCGAAACTCAAAAATTCGGCCCAAAAAAAAAAACGACAGTGGTACCCCTTACGTTTTTTTTTTGGGCGAAAAATTAAGTTTCTCCAATCTTCCCAAATTCTGATAGAGGGCCATGAGACTTAGACCTGAGTGCAAAAATGGAGGCTCTAGCCCCTTCCAGAGCTGAGATATCGAAACTCAAAAATTCGGCCCGAAAAAAAAAACGACAGTGGTACCCCTTACGTTTTTTTTTTTGGGCGAAAAATTAAGTTTCTCCAATCTTCCCAAATTCTGATAGAGGGCCATGAGACTTAGACCTGAGTGCAAAAATGGAGGCTCTAGCCCCTTCCAGAGCTTAGATATCGAAACTCAAAAATTCGGCCCGAAAAAAAAACGACAGTGGTACCCCTTACGTTTTTTTTTTGGGGCGAAAAATTAAGTTTCTCCAATCTTCCCAAAACTCTGGATTCTGATAGAGGGCCATGAGACTTAGACCTGAGTGCAAAAATGGAGGCTCTAGCCCCTTCCAGAGCTGAGATATCGAAACTCAAAAATTCGGCCCGAAAAAAAACGACAGTGGTACCCCTTACGTTTTTTTTTTTGGGGCGAAAAATTAAGTTTCTCCAATCTTCCCAAAACTCTGGATTCTGATAGAGGGCCATGAGACTTAGACCTGAGTGCAAAAATGGAGGCTCTAGCCCCTTCCAGAGCTGAGATATCGAAACTCAAAAATTCGGCCCGAAAAAAAAACGACAGTGGTACCCCTTACGTTTTTTTTTTGGGCGAAAAATTAAGTTTCTCCAATCTTCCCAAATTCTGATAGAGGGCCATGAGTCTTAGAGCTGAGTGCAAAAATGGAGGCTCTAGCCCCTTCCAGAGCTGAGATATCGAAACTCAAAAATTCGGCCCGAAAAAAAAACGACAGTGGTACCCCTTACGTTTTTTTTTTGGGCGAAAAATTAAGTTTCTCCAATCTTCCCAAATTCTGATAGAGGGCCATGAGACTTAGACCTGAGTGCAAAAATGGAGGCTCTAGCCCCTTCCAGAGCTGAGATATCGAAACTCAAAAATTCGGCCCGAAAAAAAAACGACAGTGGTACCCCTTACGTTTTTTTTTTGGGGCGAAAAATTAAGTTTCTCCAATCTTCCCAAATTCTGATAGAGGGCCATGAGACTTAGACCTGAGTGCAAAAATGGAGGCTCTAGCCCCTTCCAGAGCTGAGATATCAAAACTCAAAAATTCGGCCCGAAAAAAAAAACGACAGTGGTACCCCTTACGTTTTTTTTTTGGGCGAAAAATTAAGTTTCTCCAATCTTCCCAAATTCTGATAGAGAGCCATGAGACTTAGACCTGAGTGCAAAAATGGAGGCTCTAGCCCCTTCCAGAGCTGAGATATCGAAACTCAAAAATTCGGCCCGAAAAAAAAACGACAGTGGTACCCCTTACGTTTTTTTTTTGGGCGAAAAATTAAGTTTCTCCTATCTTCCCAAATTCTGATAGAGGGCCATGAGTCTTAGACCTGAGTGCAAAAATGGAGGCTCTAGCCCCTTCCAGAGCTGAGATATCGAAACTCAAAAATTCGGCCCGAAAAAAAAACGACAGTGGTACCCCTTACGTTTTTTTTTGGGGGGCAAAAAATTAAGTTTCTCCAATCTTCCCAAAACTCTGGATTCTGATAGAGGGCCATGAGACTTAGACCTGAGTGCAAAAATGGAGGCTCTAGCCCCTTCCAGAGCTGAGATATCGAAACTCAAAAAATTCGGCCCGAAAAAAAAAACGACAGTGGTACCCCTTACGTTTTTTTTTTTGGGCGAAAAATTAAGTTTCTCCAATCTTCCCAAATTCTGATAGAGGGCCATGAGACTTAGACCTGAGTGCAAAAATGGAGGCTCTAGCCCCTTCCAGAGCTGAGATATCGAAACTCAAAAATTCGGCCCAAAAAAAAAACGACAGTGGTACCCCTTACGTTTTTTTTTTGGGGCGAAAAATAAAGTTTCTCCAATCTTCCCAAAACTCTGGATTCTGATAGAGGGCCATGAGACTTAGACCTGAGTGCAAAAATGGAGGCTCTAGCCCCTTCCAGAGCTGAGATATCGAAACTCAAAAAATTCGGCCCGAAAAAAAAAACGACAGTGGTACCCCTTACGTTTTTTTTTTTTGGGGCAAAAAATTAAGTTTCTCCAATCTTCCAAAATTCTGATAGAGGGCCATGAGACTTAGACCTGAGTGCAAAAATGGAGGCTCTAGCCCCTTCCAGAGCTGAGATATCGAAACTCAAAAATTCGGCCCAAAAAAAAAACGACAGTGGTACCCCTTACGTTTTTTTTTTTGGGGCGAAAAATAAAGTTTCTCCAATCTTCCCAAAACTCTGGATTCTGATAGAGGGCCATGAGACTTAGACCTGAGTGCAAAAATGGAGGCTCTAGCCCCTTCCAGAGCTGAGATATCGAAACTCAAAAATTCGGCCCGAAAAAAAATGACAATGGTACCCCTTACGTTTTTTTTTTTGGGGCGAAAAATTAACTTTCTCCAATCTTCCCAAAACTCTGGATTCTGATAGAGGGCCATGAGTCTTAGACCTGAGTGCAAAAATGGAGGCTCTAGCCCCTTCCAGAGCTGAGATATCGAAACTCAAAAATTCGGCCCGAAAAAAAAACGACAGTGGTACCCCTTACGTTTTTTTTTTGGGCGAAAAATTAAGTTTCTCCAATCTTCCCAAATTCTGATAGAGGGCCATGAGACTTAGACCTGAGTGCAAAAATGGAGGCTCTAGCCCCTTCCAGAGCTGAGATATCGAAACTCAAAAATTCGGCCCGAAAAAAAAACGACAGTGGTACCCCTTACGTTTTTTTTTTTGGACGAAAAATTAAGTTTCTCCAATCTTCCCAAATTCTGATAGAGGGCCATGAGACTTAGACCTGAGTGCAAAAATGGAGGCTCTAGCCCCTTCCAGAGCTGAGATATCGAAACTCAAAAATTCGGCCCAAAAAAAAAACGACAGTGGTACCCCTTACGTTTTTTTTTGGGCGAAAAATTAAGTTTCTCCAATCTTCCCAAATTCTGATAGAGGGCCATGAGACTTAGACCTGAGTGCAAAAATGGAGGCTCTAGCCCCTTCCAGAGCTGAGATATCGAAACTCAAAAATTCGGCCCGAAAAAAAAAACGACAGTGGTACCCCTTACGTTTTTTTTTTTGGGCGAAAAATTAAGTTTCTCCAATCTTCCCAAATTCTGATAGAGGGCCATGAGACTTAGACCTGAGTGCAAAAATGGAGGCTCTAGCCCCTTCCAGAGCTGAGATATCGAAACTCAAAAATTCGGCCCGAAAAAAAAACGACAGTGGTACCCCTTACGTTTTTTTTTGGGGGCGAAAAATTAAGTTTCTCCAATCTTCCCAAAACTCTGGATTCTGATAGAGGGCCATGAGACTTAGACCTGAGTGCAAAAATGGAGGCTCTAGCCCCTTCCAGAGCTGAGATATCGAAACTCAAAAATTCGGCCCGAAAAAAAACGACAGTGGTACCCCTTACGTTTTTTTTTTGGGGGCGAAAAATTAAGTTTCTCCAATCTTCCCAAATTCTGATAGAGGGCCATGAGACTTAGACCTGAGTGCAAAAATGGAGGCTCTAGCCCCTTCCAGAGCTGAGATATCGAAACCCAAAAATTCGGCCCGAAAAAAAAACGACAGTGGTACCCTTACGTTTTTTTTTTGGGCGAAAAATTAAGTTTCTCCAATCTTCCCAAATTCTGATAGAGGGCCATGAGTCTTAGACCTGAGTGCAAAAATGGAGGCTCTAGCCCCTTCCAGAGCTGAGATATCGAAACTCAAAAATTCGGCCCGAAAAAAAAACGACAGTGGTACCCCTTACGTTTTTTTTTGGGGGGCAAAAAATTAAGTTTCTCCAATCTTCCCAAAACTCTGGATTCTGATAGAGGGCCATGAGACTTAGACCTGAGTGCAAAAATGGAGGCTCTAGCCCCTTCCAGAGCTGAGATATCGAAACTCAAAAATTCGGCCCGAAAAAAAAAAACGACAGTGGTACCCCTTACGTTTTTTTTTTTTTGGGCGAAAAATTAAGTTTATCCAATCTTCCCAAATTCTGATAGAGGGCCATGAGACTTAGACCTGAGTGCAAAAATGGAGGCTCTATCCCCTTCCAGAGCTGACATATCGAAACTCAAAAATTCGGCCCGAAAAAAAAAAACGACAGTGGTACCCCTTACGTTTTGTTTTTTTTGGGCGAAAAATTAAGTTTCTCCAATCTTCCCAAATTCTGATAGAGGGCCATGAGACTTAGACCTGAGTGCAAAAATGGAGGCTCTAGCCCCTTCCAGAGCTGAGATATCGAAACTCAAAAATTCGGCCCGAAAAAAAAAACGACAGTGGTACCCCTTACGTTTTTTTTTTTGGGGCAAAAAATTAAGTTTCTCCAATCTTCCCAAATTCTGATAGAGGGCCATGAGACTTAGACCTGAGTGCAAAAATGGAGGCTCTAGCCCCTTCCAGAGCTGAGATATCGAAACTCAAAAATTCGGCCCGAAAAAAAAACGACAGTGGTACCCCTTACGTTTTTTTTTTGGGCGAAAAATTAAGTTTCTCCAATCTTCCCAAATTTTGATAGAGGGCCATGAGACTTAGACCTGAGTGCAAAAATGGAGGCACTAGCCCCTTCCAGAGCTGAGATATCGAAACTCAAAAATTCGGCCCAAAAAAAAAAACGACAGTGGTACCCCTTACGTTTTTTTTTTGGGCGAAAAATTAAGTTTCTCCAATCTTCCCAAATTCTGATAGAGGGCCATGAGACTTAGACCTGAGTGCAAAAATGGAGGCTCTAGCCCCTTCCAGAGCTGAGATATCGAAACTCAAAAATTCGGCCCGAAAAAAAAAACGACAGTGGTACCCCTTACGTTTTTTTTTTTGGGCGAAAAATTAAGTTTCTCCAATCTTCCCAAATTCTGATAGAGGGCCATGAGACTTAGACCTGAGTGCAAAAATGGAGGCTCTAGCCCCTTCCAGAGCTGAGATATCGAAACTCAAAAATTCGGCCCGAAAAAAAAACGACAGTGGTACCCCTTACGTTTTTTTTTTGGGGGCAAAAAATTAAGTTTCTCCAATCTTCCCAAATTCTGATAGAGGGCCATGAGACTTAGACCTGAGTGCAAAAATGGAGGCTCTAGCCCCTTCCAGAGCTGAGATATCGAAACTCAAAAATTCGGCCCAAAAAAAAAACGAC
This sequence comes from Pimephales promelas, assembly GCF_988280905.1. Lineage (NCBI taxonomy): Eukaryota > Metazoa > Chordata > Actinopteri > Cypriniformes > Leuciscidae > Pimephales > Pimephales promelas. The sequence continues at coordinate 1,921,030 of NC_142784.1, read as the reverse complement.
AGTGGTACCCCTTACGTTTTTTTTTTGGGCGAAAAATTAAGTTTCTCCAATCTTCCCAAATTCTGATAGAGGGCCATGAGACTTAGACCTGAGTGCAAAAATGGAGGCTCTAGCCCCTTCCAGAGCTGAGATATCGAAACCCAAAAATTCGGCCCGAAAAAAAAACGACAGTGGTACCCTTACGTTTTTTTTTTGGGCGAAAAATTAAGTTTCTCCAATCTTCCCAAATTCTGATAGAGGGCCATGAGTCTTAGACCTGAGTGCAAAAATGGAGGCTCTAGCCCCTTCCAGAGCTGAGATATCGAAACTCAAAAATTCGGCCCGAAAAAAAAACGACAGTGGTACCCCTTACGTTTTTTTTTTTGGGGCAAAAAATTAAGTTTCTCCAATCTTCCCAAAACTCTGGATTCTGATAGAGGGCCATGAGACTTAGACCTGAGTGCAAAAATGGAGGCTCTAGCCCCTTCCAGAGCTGAGATATCGAAACTCAAAAATTCGGCCCGAAAAAAAAAAACGACAGTGGTACCCCTTACGTTTTTTTTTTTTTTGGGCAAAAAATTAAGTTTATCCAATCTTCCCAAATTCTGATAGAGGGCCATGAGACTTAGACCTGAGTGCAAAAATGGAGGCTCTATCCCCTTCCAGAGCTGACATATCGAAACTCAAAAATTCGGCCCGAAAAAAAAAACGACAGTGGTACCCCTTACGTTTTGTTTTTTTTGGGCGAAAAATTAAGTTTCTCCAATCTTCCCAAATTCTGATAGAGGGCCATGAGACTTAGACCTGAGTGCAAAAATGGAGGCTCTAGCCCCTTCCAGAGCTGAGATATCGAAACTCAAAAATTCGGCCCGAAAAAAAAAAACGACAGTGGTACCCCTTACGTTTTTTTTTTTGGGGCAAAAAATTAAGTTTCTCCAATCTTCCCAAATTCTGATAGAGGGCCATGAGACTTAGACCTGAGTGCAAAAATGGAGGCTCTAGCCCCTTCCAGAGCTGAGATATCGAAACTCAAAAATTCGGCCCGAAAAAAAAACGACAGTGGTACCCCTTACGTTTTTTTTTTGGGCGAAAAATTAAGTTTCTCCAATCTTCCCAAATTTTGATAGAGGGCCATGAGACTTAGACCTGAGTGCAAAAATGGAGGCTCTAGCCCCTTCCAGAGCTGAGATATCGAAACTCAAAAATTCGGCCCAAAAAAAAAACGACAGTGGTACCCCTTACGTTTTTTTTTTGGGCGAAAAATTAAGTTTCTCCAATCTTCCCAAATTCTGATAGAGGGCCATGAGACTTAGACCTGAGTGCAAAAATGGAGGCTCTAGCCCCTTCCAGAGCTGAGATATCGAAACTCAAAAATTCGGCCCGAAAAAAAAAACGACAGTGGTACCCCTTACGTTTTTTTTTTTGGGCGAAAAATTAAGTTTCTCCAATCTTCCCAAATTCTGATAGAGGGCCATGAGACTTAGACCTGAGTGCAAAAATGGAGGCTCTAGCCCCTTCCAGAGCTTAGATATCGAAACTCAAAAATTCGGCCCGAAAAAAAAACGACAGTGGTACCCCTTACGTTTTTTTTTTGGGGCGAAAAATTAAGTTTCTCCAATCTTCCCAAAACTCTGGATTCTGATAGAGGGCCATGAGACTTAGACCTGAGTGCAAAAATGGAGGCTCTAGCCCCTTCCAGAGCTGATATATCGAAACTCAAAAATTCGGCCCGAAAAAAAAACGACAGTGGTACCCCTTACGTTTTTTTTTTGGACGAAAAATTAAGTTTCTCCAATCTTCCCAAATTCTGATAGAGGGCCATGAGACTTAGACCTGAGTGCAAAAATGGAGGCTCTAGCCCCTTCCAGAGCTGAGATATCGAAACTCAAAAATTCGGCCCAAAAAAAAAACGACAGTGGTACCCCTTACGTTTTTTTTTGGGCGAAAAATTAAGTTTCTCCAATCTTCCCAAATTCTGATAGAGGGCCATGAGACTTAGACCTGAGTGCAAAAATGGAGGCTCTAGCCCCTTCCAGAGCTGAGATATCGAAACTCAAAAATTCGGCCCGAAAAAAAAAACGACAGTGGTACCCCTTACGTTTTTTTTTTTGGGCGAAAAATTAAGTTTCTCCAATCTTCCCAAATTCTGATAGAGGGCCATGAGACTTAGACCTGAGTGCAAAAATGGAGGCTCTAGCCCCTTCCAGAGCTGAGATATCGAAACTCAAAAATTAGGCCCGAAAAAAAAACGACAGTGGTACCCCTTACGTTTTTTTTGGGGGGCGAAAAATTAAGTTTCTCCAATCTTCCCAAAACTCTGGATTCTGATAGAGGGCCATGAGACTTAGACCTGAGTGCAAAAATGGAGGCTCTAGCCCCTTCCAGAGCTGAGATATCGAAACTCAAAAATTCGGCCCGAAAAAAAACGACAGTGGTACCCCTTACGTTTTTTTTTTTGGGGCGAAAAATTAAGTTTCTCCAATCTTCCCAAAACTCTGGATTCTGATAGAGGGCCATGAGACTTAGACCTGAGTGCAAAAATGGAGGCTCTAGCCCCTTCCAGAGCTGAGATATCGAAACTCAAAAATTCGGCCCGAAAAAAAACGACAGTGGTACCCCTTACGTTTTTTTTTTGGGCGAAAAATTAAGTTTCTCCAATCTTCCCAAATTCTGATAGAGGGCCATGAGTCTTAGAGCTGAGTGCAAAAATGGAGGCTCTAGCCCCTTCCAGAGCTGAGATATCGAAACTCAAAAATTCGGCCCGAAAAAAAAACGACAGTGGTACCCCTTACGTTTTTTTTTTGGGCGAAAAATTAAGTTTCTCCAATCTTCCCAAATTCTGATAGAGGGCCATGAGACTTAGACCTGAGTGCAAAAATGGAGGCTCTAGCCCCTTCCAGAGCTGAGATATCGAAACTCAAAAATTCGGCCCGAAAAAAAAACGACAGTGGTACCCCTTACTTTTTTTTTTGGGGCGAAAAATTAAGTTTCTCCAATCTTCCCAAATTCTGATAGAGGGCCATGAGACTTAGACCTGAGTGCAAAAATGGAGGCTCTAGCCCCTTCCAGAGCTGAGATATCAAAACTCAAAAATTCGGCCCGAAAAAAAAAACGACAGTGGTACCCCTTACGTTTTTTTTTTGGGCGAAAAATTAAGTTTCTCCAATCTTCCCAAATTCTGATAGAGAGCCATGAGACTTAGACCTGAGTGCAAAAATGGAGGCTCTAGCCCCTTCCAGAGCTGAGATATCGAAACTCAAAAATTCGGCCCGAAAAAAAAACGACAGTGGTACCCCTTACGTTTTTTTTTTGGGCGAAAAATTAAGTTTCTCCTATCTTCCCAAATTCTGATAGAGGGCCATGAGTCTTAGACCTGAGTGCAAAAATGGAGGCTCTAGCCCCTTCCAGAGCTGAGATATCGAAACTCAAAAATTCGGCCCGAAAAAAAAACGACAGTGGTACCCCTTACGTTTTTTTTTGGGGGGCAAAAAATTAAGTTTCTCCAATCTTCCCAAAACTCTGGATTCTGATAGAGGGCCATGAGACTTAGACCTGAGTGCAAAAATGGAGGCTCTAGCCCCTTCCAGAGCTGAGATATCGAAACTCAAAAAATTCGGCCCGAAAAAAAAAACGACAGTGGTACCCCTTACGTTTTTTTTTTTGGGCGAAAAATTAAGTTTCTCCAATCTTCCCAAATTCTGATAGAGGGCCATGAGACTTAGACCTGAGTGCAAAAATGGAGGCTCTAGCCCCTTCCAGAGCTGAGATATCGAAACTCAAAAATTCGGCCCAAAAAAAAAACGACAGTGGTACCCCTTACGTTTTTTTTTTGGGGCGAAAAATAAAGTTTCTCCAATCTTCCCAAAACTCTGGATTCTGATAGAGGGCCATGAGACTTAGACCTGAGTGCAAAAATGGAGGCTCTAGCCCCTTCCAGAGCTGAGATATCGAAACTCAAAAAATTCGGCCCGAAAAAAAAAACGACAGTGGTACCCCTTACGTTTTTTTTTTTTGGGGCAAAAAATTAAGTTTCTCCAATCTTCCAAAATTCTGATAGAGGGCCATGAGACTTAGACCTGAGTGCAAAAATGGAGGCTCTAGCCCCTTCCAGAGCTGAGATATCGAAACTCAAAAATTCGGCCCGAAAAAAAATGACAATGGTACCCCTTACGTTTTTTTTTTGGGGCGAAAAATTAACTTTCTCCAATCTTCCCAAAACTCTGGATTCTGATAGAGGGCCATGAGTCTTAGACCTGAGTGCAAAAATGGAGGCTCTAGCCCCTTCCAGAGCTGAGATATCGAAACTCAAAAATTCGGCCCGAAAAAAAAACGACAGTGGTACCCCTTACGTTTTTTTTTTGGGCGAAAAATTAAGTTTCTCCAATCTTCCCAAATTCTGATAGAGGGCCATGAGACTTAGACCTGAGTGCAAAAATGGAGGCTCTAGCCCCTTCCAGAGCTGAGATATCGAAACTCAAAAATTCGGCCCGAAAAAAAAACGACAGTGGTACCCCTTACGTTTTTTTTTTGGACGAAAAATTAAGTTTCTCCAATCTTCCCAAATTCTGATAGAGGGCCATGAGACTTAGACCTGAGTGCAAAAATGGAGGCTCTAGCCCCTTCCAGAGCTGAGATATCGAAACTCAAAAAATTCGGCCCGAAAAAAAAAACGACAGTGGTACCCCTTACGTTTTTTTTTTTGGGCGAAAAATTAAGTTTCTCCAATCTTCCCAAATTCTGATAGAGGGCCATGAGACTTAGACCTGAGTGCAAAAATGGAGGCTCTAGCCCCTTCCAGAGCTGAGATATCGAAACTCAAAAATTCGGCCCAAAAAAAAAACGACAGTGGTACCCCTTACGTTTTTTTTTTGGGGCGAAAAATAAAGTTTCTCCAATCTTCCCAAAACTCTGGATTCTGATAGAGGGCCATGAGACTTAGACCTGAGTGCAAAAATGGAGGCTCTAGCCCCTTCCAGAGCTGAGATATCGAAACTCAAAAAATTCGGCCCGAAAAAAAAACGACAGTGGTACCCCTTACGTTTTTTTTTTTTGGGGCAAAAAATTAAGTTTCTCCAATCTTCCAAAATTCTGATAGAGGGCCATGAGACTTAGACCTGAGTGCAAAAATGGAGGCTCTAGCCCCTTCCAGAGCTGAGATATCGAAACTCAAAAATTCGGCCCGAAAAAAAATGACAATGGTACCCCTTACGTTTTTTTTTTTGGGGCGAAAAATTAACTTTCTCCAATCTTCCCAAAACTCTGGATTCTGATAGAGGGCCATGAGTCTTAGACCTGAGTGCAAAAATGGAGGCTCTAGCCCCTTCCAGAGCTGAGATATCGAAACTCAAAAATTCGGCCCGAAAAAAAAACGACAGTGGTACCCCTTACGTTTTTTTTTTGGGCGAAAAATTAAGTTTCTCCAATCTTCCCAAATTCTGATAGAGGGCCATGAGACTTAGACCTGAGTGCAAAAATGGAGGCTCTAGCCCCTTCCAGAGCTGAGATATCGAAACTCAAAAATTCGGCCCGAAAAAAAAACGACAGTGGTACCCCTTACGTTTTTTTTTTGGACGAAAAATTAAGTTTCTCCAATCTTCCCAAATTCTGATAGAGGGCCATGAGACTTAGACCTGAGTGCAAAAATGGAGGCTCTAGCCCCTTCCAGAGCTGAGATATCGAAACTCAAAAATTCGGCCCAAAAAAAAAACGACAGTGGTACCCCTTACGTTTTTTTTTGGGCGAAAAATTAAGTTTCTCCAATCTTCCCAAATTCTGATAGAGGGCCATGAGACTTAGACCTGAGTGCAAAAATGGAGGCTCTAGCCCCTTCCAGAGCTGAGATATCGAAACTCAAAAATTCGGCCCGAAAAAAAAAACGACAGTGGTACCCCTTACGTTTTTTTTTTTGGGCGAAAAATTAAGTTTCTCCAATCTTCCCAAATTCTGATAGAGGGCCATGAGACTTAGACCTGAGTGCAAAAATGGAGGCTCTAGCCCCTTCCAGAGCTGAGATATCGAAACTCAAAAATTCGGCCCGAAAAAAAAACGACAGTGGTACCCCTTACGTTTTTTTTTGGGGGCGAAAAATTAAGTTTCTCCAATCTTCCCAAAACTCTGGATTCTGATAGAGGGCCATGAGACTTAGACCTGAGTGCAAAAATGGAGGCTCTAGCCCCTTCCAGAGCTGAGATATCGAAACTCAAAAATTCGGCCCGAAAAAAAACGACAGTGGTACCCCTTACGTTTTTTTTTTTGGGGCGAAAAATTTAGTTTCTCCAATCTTCCCAAAACTCTGGATTCTGATAGAGGGTCATGAGACTTAGACCTGAGTGCAAAAATGGAGGCTCTAGCCCCTTCCAGAGCTGAGATATCGAAACTCAAAAATTCGGCCCGAAAAAAAACGACAGTGGTACCCCTTACGGTTTTTTTTTGGGCGAAAAATTAAGTTTCTCCAATCTTCCCAAATTCTGATAGAGGGCCATGAGTCTTAGAGCTGAGTGCAAAAATGGAGGCTCTAGCCCCTTCCAGAGCTGAGATATCGAAACTCAAAAATTCGGCCCGAAAAAAAAAACGACAGTGGTACCCCTTACGTTTTTTTTTTGGGCGAAAAATTAAGTTTCTCCAATCTTCCCAAATTCTGATAGAGGGCCATGAGACTTAGACCTGAGTGCAAAAATGGAGGCTCTAGCCCCTTTCAGAGCTAAGATATCGAAACTCATAAAATTCGGCCCGAAAAAAAAACGACAGTGGTACCCCTTACGTTTTTTTTTTTGGGGCGAAAAATTAAGTTTCTCCAATCTTCCCAAATTCTGATAGAGGGCCATGAGACTTAGACCTGAGTGCAAAAATGGAGGCTCTAGCCCCTTCCAGAGCTGAGATATCAAAACTCAAAAATTCGGCCCGAAAAAAAAAACGACAGTGGTACCCCTTACGTTTTTTTTTTGGGCGAAAAATTAAGTTTCTCCAATCTTCCCAAATTCTGATAGAGAGCCATGAGACTTAGACCTGAGTGCAAAAATGGAGGCTCTAGCCCCTTCCAGAGCTGAGATATCGAAACTCAAAAATTCGGCCCGAAAAAAAAACGACAGTGGTACCCCTTACGTTTTTTTTTTGGGCGAAAAATTAAGTTTCTCCTATCTTCCCAAATTCTGATAGAGGGCCATGAGTCTTAGACCTGAGTGCAAAAATGGAGGCTCTAGCCCCTTCCAGAGCTGAGATATCGAAACTCAAAAATTCGGCCCGAAAAAAAAACGACAGTGGTACCCCTTACGTTTTTTTTGGGGGGGCAAAAAATTAAGTTTCTCCAATCTTCCCAAAACTCTGGATTCTGATAGAGGGCCATGAGACTTAGACCTGAGTGCAAAAATGGAGGCTCTAGCCCCTTCCAGAGCTGAGATATCGAAACTCAAAAAATTCGGCCCGAAAAAAAAAACGACAGTGGTACCCCTTACGTTTTTTTTTTTGGGCGAAAAATTAAGTTTCTCCAATCTTCCCAAATTCTGATAGAGGGCCATGAGACTTAGACCTGAGTGCAAAAATGGAGGCTCTAGCCCCTTCCAGAGCTGAGATATCGAAACTCAAAAATTCGGCCCGAAAAAAAACGACAGTGGTACCCCTTACGTTTTTTTTTTTTGGGGCAAAAAATTAAGTTTCTCCAATCTTCCCAAAACTCTGGATTCTGATAGAGGGCCATGAGACTTAGACCTGAGTGCAAAAATGGAGGCTCTAGCCCCTTCCAGAGCTGAGATATCGAAACTCAAAAATTCGGCCCGAAAAAAAATGACAATGGTACCCCTTACGTTTTTTTTTTTGGGGCGAAAAATTAAGTTTCTCCAATCTTCCCAAAACTCTGGATTCTGATAGAGGGCCATGAGTCTTAGACCTGAGTGCAAAAATGGAGGCTCTAGCCCCTTCCAGAGCTGAGATATCGAAACTCAAAAATTCGGCCCGAAAAAAAAACGACAGTGGTACCCCTTACGTTTTTTTTTTGGGCGAAAAATTAAGTTTCTCCAATCTTCCCAAATTCTGATAGAGGGCCATGAGACTTAGACCTGAGTGCAAAAATGGAGGCTCTAGCCCCTTCCAGAGCTGAGATATCGAAACTCAAAAATTCGGCCCGAAAAAAAAACGACAGTGGTACCCCTTACGTTTTTTTTTTGGGCAAAAAATTAAGTTTCTCCAATCTTCCCAAATTCTGATAGAGGGCCATGAGACTTAGACCTGAGTGCAAAAATGGAGGCTCTAGCCCCTTCCAGAGCTGAGATATCGAAACTCAAAAATTCGGCCCGAAAAAAAAACGACAGTGGTACCCCTTACGTTTTTTTTTTGGGCGAAAAATTAAGTTTCTCCAATCTTCCCAAATTCTGATAGAGGGCCATGAGACTTAGACCTGAGTGCAAAAATGGAGGCTCTAGCCCCTTCCAGAGCTGAGATATCGAAACTAAAAAATTCGGCCCGAAAAAAAAAACGACAGTGGTACCCCTTACGTTTTTTTTTTTCGGCGAAAAATTACGTTTCTCCAATCTTCCCAAATTCTGATAGAGGGCCATGAGACTTAGACCTGAGTGCAAAAATGGAGGCTCTAGCCCCTTCCAGAGCTGAGATATCGAAACTCAAAAATTCGGCCCGAAAAAAAAACGACAGTGGTACCCCTTACGTTTTTTTTTTTGGGCGAAAAATTAAGTTTCTCCAATCTTCCCAAATTCTGATAGAGGGCCATGAGACTTAGACCTGAGTGCAAAAATGGAGGCTCTAGCCCCTTCCAGAGCTGAGATATCAAAACTCAAAAATTCGGCCCGAAAAAAAAAACGACAGTGGTACCCCTTACGTTTTTTTTTGGGCGAAAAATTAAGTTTCTCCAATCTTCCCAAATTCTGATAGAGGGCCATGAGACTTAGACCTGAGTGCAAAAATGGAGGCTCTAGCCCCTTCCAGAGCTGAGATATCGAAACTCAAAAATTCGGCCCGAAAAAAAAACGACAGTGGTACCCCTTACGTTTTTTTTTTGGGCGAAAAATTAAGTTTCTCCAATCTTCCCAAATTCTGATAGAGGGCCATGAGACTTAGACCTGAGTGCAAAAATGGAGGCTCTAGCCCCTTCCAGAGCTGAGATATCGAAACTCAAAAATTCGGCCCGAAAAAAAAACGACAGTGGTACCCCTTACGTTTTTTTTTTGGGGGCAAAAAATTAAGTTTCTCCAATCTTCCCAAAACTCTGGATTCTGATAGAGGGCCATGAGACTTAGACCTGAGTGCAAAAATGGAGGCTCTAGCCCCTTCCAGAGCTGAGATATCGAAACTCAAAAATTCGGCCCGAAAAAAAAACGACAGTGGTACCCCTTACGTTTTTTTTTTGGACGAAAAATTAAGTTTCTCCAATCTTCCCAAATTCTGATAGAGGGCCATGAGACTTAGACCTGAGTGCAAAAATGGAGGCTCTAGCCCCTTCCAGAGCTGAGATATCGAAACTCAAAAATTCGGCCCGAAAAAAAAACGACAGTGGTACCCCTTACGTTTTTTTTTTTGGGGCAAAAAATTAAGTTTCTCCAATCTTCCCAAAACTCTGGATTCTGATAGAGGGCCATGAGACTTAGACCTGAGTGCAAAAATGGAGGCTCTAGCCCCTTCCAGAGCTGAGACATCGAAACTCAAAAATTCGGCCCGAAAAAAAAAACGACAGTGGTACCCCTTACGTTTTTTTTTTTTTGGGCGAAAAATTAAGTTTATCCAATCTTCCCAAATTCTGATAGAGGGCCATGAGACTTAGACCTGAGTGCAAAAATGGAGGCTCTAGCCCCTTCCAGAGCTGAGATATCGAAACTCAAAAATTCGGCCCGAAAAAAAAACGACAGTGGTACCCCTTACGTTTTTTTTTTGGACGAAAAATTAAGTTTCTCCAATCTTCCCAAATTCTGATAGAGGGCCATGAGACTTAGACCTGAGTGCAAAAATGGAGGCTCTAGCCCCTTCCAGAGCTGAGATATCGAAACTCAAAAATTCGGCCCGAAAAAAAAAACGACAGTGGTACCCCTTACGTTTTTTTTTTGGGCGAAAAATTAAGTTTCTCCAATCTTCCCAAATTCTGATAGAGGGCCATGAGTCTTAGACCTGAGTGCAAAAATGGAGGCTCTAGCCCCTTCCAGAGCTGAGATATCGAAACTCAAAAATTCGGCCCGAAAAAAAAACGACAGTGGTACCCCTTACGTTTTTTTTTTGGGGGCAAAAAATTAAGTTTCTCCAATCTTCCCAAAACTCTGGATTCTGATAGAGGGCCATGAGACTTAGACCTGAGTGCAAAAATGGAGGCTCTAGCCCCTTCCAGAGCTGAGATATCGAAACTCAAAAATTCGGCCCGAAAAAAAAAAACGACAGTGGTACCCCTTACGTTTTGTTTTTTTTGGGCGAAAAATTAAGTTTCTCCAATCTTCCCAAATTCTGATAGAGGGCCATGAGACTTAGACCTGAGTGCAAAAATGGAGGCTCTAGCCCCTTCCAGAGCTGAGATATCGAAACTCAAAAATTCGGCCCGAAAAAAAAAACGACAGTGGTACCCCTTACGTTTTTTTTTTTGGGGCAAAAAATTAAGTTTCTCCAATCTTCCCAAATTCTGATAGAGGGCCATGAGACTTAGACCTGAGTGCAAAAATGGAGGCTCTAGCCCCTTCCAGAGCTGAGATATCGAAACTCAAAAATTCGGCCCGAAAAAAAAACGACAGTGGTACCCCTTACGTTTTTTTTTTGGGGGCAAAAAATTAAGTTTCTCCAATCTTCCCAAATTCTGATAGAGGGCCATGAGACTTAGACCTGAGTGCAAAAATGGAGGCTCTAGCCCCTTCCAGAGCTGAGATATCGAAACTCAAAAATTCGGCCCAAAAAAAAAACGACAGTGGTACCCCTTACGTTTTTTTTTTGGGCGAAAAATTAAGTTTCTCCAATCTTCCCAAATTCTGATAGAGGGCCATGAGACTTAGACCTGAGTGCAAAAATGGAGGCTCTAGCCCCTTCCAGAGCTGAGATATCGAAACTCAAAAATTCGGCCCGAAAAAAAAAACGACAGTGGTACCCCTTACGTTTTTTTTTTTGGGCGAAAAATTAAGTTTCTCCAATCTTCCCAAATTCTGATAGAGGGCCATGAGACTTAGACCTGAGTGCAAAAATGGAGGCTCTAGCCCCTTCCAGAGCTTAGATATCGAAACTCAAAAATTCGGCCCGAAAAAAAAACGACAGTGGTACCCCTTACGTTTTTTTTTTGGGGCGAAAAATTAAGTTTCTCCAATCTTCCCAAAACTCTGGATTCTGATAGAGGGCCATGAGACTTAGACCTGAGTGCAAAAATGGAGGCTCTAGCCCCTTCCAGAGCTGAGATATCGAAACTCAAAAATTCGGCCCGAAAAAAAAACGACAGTGGTACCCCTTACGTTTTTTTTTTGGACGAAAAATTAAGTTTCTCCAATCTTCCCAAATTCTGATAGAGGGCCATGAGACTTAGACCTGAGTGCAAAAATGGAGGCTCTAGCCCCTTCCAGAGCTGAGATATCGAAACTCAAAAATTCGGCCCAAAAAAAAAACGACAGTGGTACCCCTTACGTTTTTTTTTGGGCGAAAAATTAAGTTTCTCCAATCTTCCCAAATTCTGATAGAGGGCCATGAGACTTAGACCTGAGTGCAAAAATGGAGGCTCTAGCCCCTTCCAGAGCTGAGATATCGAAACTCAAAAATTCGGCCCGAAAAAAAAAACGACAGTGGTACCCCTTACGTTTTTTTTTTTGGGCGAAAAATTAAGTTTCTCCAATCTTCCCAAATTCTGATAGAGGGCCATGAGACTTAGACCTGAGTGCAAAAATGGAGGCTCTAGCCCCTTCCAGAGCTGAGATATCGAAACTCAAAAATTCGGCCCGAAAAAAAAAAACGACAGTGGTACCCCTTACGTTTTGTTTTTTTTGGGCGAAAAATTAAGTTTCTCCAATCTTCCCAAATTCTGATAGAGGGCCATGAGACTTAGACCTGAGTGCAAAAATGGAGGCTCTAGCCCCTTCCAGAGCTGAGATATCGAAACTCAAAAATTCGGCCCGAAAAAAAAACGACAGTGGTACCCCTTACGTTTTTTTTTTTGGGGCAAAAAATTAAGTTTCTCCAATCTTCCCAAATTCTGATAGAGGGCCATGAGACTTAGACCTGAGTGCAAAAATGGAGGCTCTAGCCCCTTCCAGAGCTGAGATATCGAAACTCAAAAATTCGGCCCGAAAAAAAAACGACAGTGGTACCCCTTACGTTTTTTTTTTTGGGCGAAAAATTAAGTTTCTCCAATCTTCCCAAATTCTGATAGAGGGCCATGAGACTTAGACCTGAGTGCAAAAATGGAGGCTCTAGCCCCTTCCAGAGCTGAGATATCGAAACTCAAAAATTCGGCCCGAAAAAAAAACGACAGTGGTACCCCTTACGTTTTTTTTTTTGGGGCAAAAAATTAAGTTTCTCCAATCTTCCCAAAACTCTGGATTCTGATAGAGGGCCATGAGACTTAGACCTGAGTGCAAAAATGGAGGCTCTAGCCCCTTCCAGAGCTGAGATATCGAAACTCAAAAATTCGGCCCGAAAAAAAAAAACGACAGTGGTACCCCTTACGTTTTTTTTTTTTGGGCGAAAAATTAAGTTTATCCAATCTTCCCAAATTCTGATAGAGGGCCATGAGACTTAGACCTGAGTGCAAAAATGGAGGCTCTATCCCCTTCCAGAGCTGACATATCGAAACTCAAAAATTCGGCCCGAAAAAAAAAAACGACAGTGGTACCCCTTACGTTTTGTTTTTTTTGGGCGAAAAATTAAGTTTCTCCAATCTTCCCAAATTCTGATAGAGGGCCATGAGACTTAGACCTGAGTGCAAAAATGGAGGCTCTAGCCCCTTCCAGAGCTGAGATATCGAAACTCAAAAATTCGGCCCGAAAAAAAAAACGACAGTGGTACCCCTTACGTTTTTTTTTTTGGGGCAAAAAATTAAGTTTCTCCAATCTTCCCAAATTCTGATAGAGGGCCATGAGACTTAGACCTGAGTGCAAAAATGGAGGCTCTAGCCCCTTCCAGAGCTGAGATATCGAAACTCAAAAATTCGGCCCGAAAAAAAAACGACAGTGGTACCCCTTACGTTTTTTTTTTGGGCGAAAAATTAAGTTTCTCCAATCTTCCCAAATTTTGATAGAGGGCCATGAGACTTAGACCTGAGTGCAAAAATGGAGGCTCTAGCCCCTTCCAGAGCTGAGATATCGAAACTCAAAAATTCGGCCCAAAAAAAAAAACGACAGTGGTACCCCTTACGTTTTTTTTTTGGGCGAAAAATTAAGTTTCTCCAATCTTCCCAAATTCTGATAGAGGGCCATGAGACTTAGACCTGAGTGCAAAAATGGAGGCTCTAGCCCCTTCCAGAGCTGAGATATCGAAACTCAAAAATTCGGCCCGAAAAAAAAAACGACAGTGGTACCCCTTACGTTTTTTTTTTTGGGCGAAAAATTAAGTTTCTCCAATCTTCCCAAATTCTGATAGAGGGCCATGAGACTTAGACCTGAGTGCAAAAATGGAGGCTCTAGCCCCTTCCAGAGCTTAGATATCGAAACTCAAAAATTCGGCCCGAAAAAAAAACGACAGTGGTACCCCTTACGTTTTTTTTTTGGGGCGAAAAATTAAGTTTCTCCAATCTTCCCAAAACTCTGGATTCTGATAGAGGGCCATGAGACTTAGACCTGAGTGCAAAAATGGAGGCTCTAGCCCCTTCCAGAGCTGAGATATCGAAACTCAAAAATTCGGCCCGAAAAAAAACGACAGTGGTACCCCTTACGTTTTTTTTTTTGGGGCGAAAAATTAAGTTTCTCCAATCTTCCCAAAACTCTGGATTCTGATAGAGGGCCATGAGACTTAGACCTGAGTGCAAAAATGGAGGCTCTAGCCCCTTCCAGAGCTGAGATATCGAAACTCAAAAATTCGGCCCGAAAAAAAAACGACAGTGGTACCCCTTACGTTTTTTTTTTGGGCGAAAAATTAAGTTTCTCCAATCTTCCCAAATTCTGATAGAGGGCCATGAGTCTTAGAGCTGAGTGCAAAAATGGAGGCTCTAGCCCCTTCCAGAGCTGAGATATCGAAACTCAAAAATTCGGCCCGAAAAAAAAACGACAGTGGTACCCCTTACGTTTTTTTTTTGGGCGAAAAATTAAGTTTCTCCAATCTTCCCAAATTCTGATAGAGGGCCATGAGACTTAGACCTGAGTGCAAAAATGGAGGCTCTAGCCCCTTCCAGAGCTGAGATATCGAAACTCAAAAATTCGGCCCGAAAAAAAAACGACAGTGGTACCCCTTACGTTTTTTTTTTGGGGCGAAAAATTAAGTTTCTCCAATCTTCCCAAATTCTGATAGAGGGCCATGAGACTTAGACCTGAGTGCAAAAATGGAGGCTCTAGCCCCTTCCAGAGCTGAGATATCAAAACTCAAAAATTCGGCCCGAAAAAAAAAACGACAGTGGTACCCCTTACGTTTTTTTTTTGGGCGAAAAATTAAGTTTCTCCAATCTTCCCAAATTCTGATAGAGAGCCATGAGACTTAGACCTGAGTGCAAAAATGGAGGCTCTAGCCCCTTCCAGAGCTGAGATATCGAAACTCAAAAATTCGGCCCGAAAAAAAAACGACAGTGGTACCCCTTACGTTTTTTTTTTGGGCGAAAAATTAAGTTTCTCCTATCTTCCCAAATTCTGATAGAGGGCCATGAGTCTTAGACCTGAGTGCAAAAATGGAGGCTCTAGCCCCTTCCAGAGCTGAGATATCGAAACTCAAAAATTCGGCCCGAAAAAAAAACGACAGTGGTACCCCTTACGTTTTTTTTTGGGGGGCAAAAAATTAAGTTTCTCCAATCTTCCCAAAACTCTGGATTCTGATAGAGGGCCATGAGACTTAGACCTGAGTGCAAAAATGGAGGCTCTAGCCCCTTCCAGAGCTGAGATATCGAAACTCAAAAAATTCGGCCCGAAAAAAAAAACGACAGTGGTACCCCTTACGTTTTTTTTTTTGGGCGAAAAATTAAGTTTCTCCAATCTTCCCAAATTCTGATAGAGGGCCATGAGACTTAGACCTGAGTGCAAAAATGGAGGCTCTAGCCCCTTCCAGAGCTGAGATATCGAAACTCAAAAATTCGGCCCAAAAAAAAAACGACAGTGGTACCCCTTACGTTTTTTTTTTGGGGCGAAAAATAAAGTTTCTCCAATCTTCCCAAAACTCTGGATTCTGATAGAGGGCCATGAGACTTAGACCTGAGTGCAAAAATGGAGGCTCTAGCCCCTTCCAGAGCTGAGATATCGAAACTCAAAAAATTCGGCCCGAAAAAAAAAACGACAGTGGTACCCCTTACGTTTTTTTTTTTTGGGGCAAAAAATTAAGTTTCTCCAATCTTCCAAAATTCTGATAGAGGGCCATGAGACTTAGACCTGAGTGCAAAAATGGAGGCTCTAGCCCCTTCCAGAGCTGAGATATCGAAACTCAAAAATTCGGCCCAAAAAAAAAACGACAGTGGTACCCCTTACGTTTTTTTTTTTGGGGCGAAAAATAAAGTTTCTCCAATCTTCCCAAAACTCTGGATTCTGATAGAGGGCCATGAGACTTAGACCTGAGTGCAAAAATGGAGGCTCTAGCCCCTTCCAGAGCTGAGATATCGAAACTCAAAAATTCGGCCCGAAAAAAAATGACAATGGTACCCCTTACGTTTTTTTTTTTGGGGCGAAAAATTAACTTTCTCCAATCTTCCCAAAACTCTGGATTCTGATAGAGGGCCATGAGTCTTAGACCTGAGTGCAAAAATGGAGGCTCTAGCCCCTTCCAGAGCTGAGATATCGAAACTCAAAAATTCGGCCCGAAAAAAAAACGACAGTGGTACCCCTTACGTTTTTTTTTTGGGCGAAAAATTAAGTTTCTCCAATCTTCCCAAATTCTGATAGAGGGCCATGAGACTTAGACCTGAGTGCAAAAATGGAGGCTCTAGCCCCTTCCAGAGCTGAGATATCGAAACTCAAAAATTCGGCCCGAAAAAAAAACGACAGTGGTACCCCTTACGTTTTTTTTTTTGGACGAAAAATTAAGTTTCTCCAATCTTCCCAAATTCTGATAGAGGGCCATGAGACTTAGACCTGAGTGCAAAAATGGAGGCTCTAGCCCCTTCCAGAGCTGAGATATCGAAACTCAAAAATTCGGCCCAAAAAAAAAACGACAGTGGTACCCCTTACGTTTTTTTTTGGGCGAAAAATTAAGTTTCTCCAATCTTCCCAAATTCTGATAGAGGGCCATGAGACTTAGACCTGAGTGCAAAAATGGAGGCTCTAGCCCCTTCCAGAGCTGAGATATCGAAACTCAAAAATTCGGCCCGAAAAAAAAAACGACAGTGGTACCCCTTACGTTTTTTTTTTTGGGCGAAAAATTAAGTTTCTCCAATCTTCCCAAATTCTGATAGAGGGCCATGAGACTTAGACCTGAGTGCAAAAATGGAGGCTCTAGCCCCTTCCAGAGCTGAGATATCGAAACTCAAAAATTCGGCCCGAAAAAAAAACGACAGTGGTACCCCTTACGTTTTTTTTTGGGGGCGAAAAATTAAGTTTCTCCAATCTTCCCAAAACTCTGGATTCTGATAGAGGGCCATGAGACTTAGACCTGAGTGCAAAAATGGAGGCTCTAGCCCCTTCCAGAGCTGAGATATCGAAACTCAAAAATTCGGCCCGAAAAAAAACGACAGTGGTACCCCTTACGTTTTTTTTTTGGGGGCGAAAAATTAAGTTTCTCCAATCTTCCCAAATTCTGATAGAGGGCCATGAGACTTAGACCTGAGTGCAAAAATGGAGGCTCTAGCCCCTTCCAGAGCTGAGATATCGAAACCCAAAAATTCGGCCCGAAAAAAAAACGACAGTGGTACCCTTACGTTTTTTTTTTGGGCGAAAAATTAAGTTTCTCCAATCTTCCCAAATTCTGATAGAGGGCCATGAGTCTTAGACCTGAGTGCAAAAATGGAGGCTCTAGCCCCTTCCAGAGCTGAGATATCGAAACTCAAAAATTCGGCCCGAAAAAAAAACGACAGTGGTACCCCTTACGTTTTTTTTTGGGGGGCAAAAAATTAAGTTTCTCCAATCTTCCCAAAACTCTGGATTCTGATAGAGGGCCATGAGACTTAGACCTGAGTGCAAAAATGGAGGCTCTAGCCCCTTCCAGAGCTGAGATATCGAAACTCAAAAATTCGGCCCGAAAAAAAAAAACGACAGTGGTACCCCTTACGTTTTTTTTTTTTTGGGCGAAAAATTAAGTTTATCCAATCTTCCCAAATTCTGATAGAGGGCCATGAGACTTAGACCTGAGTGCAAAAATGGAGGCTCTATCCCCTTCCAGAGCTGACATATCGAAACTCAAAAATTCGGCCCGAAAAAAAAAAACGACAGTGGTACCCCTTACGTTTTGTTTTTTTTGGGCGAAAAATTAAGTTTCTCCAATCTTCCCAAATTCTGATAGAGGGCCATGAGACTTAGACCTGAGTGCAAAAATGGAGGCTCTAGCCCCTTCCAGAGCTGAGATATCGAAACTCAAAAATTCGGCCCGAAAAAAAAAACGACAGTGGTACCCCTTACGTTTTTTTTTTTGGGGCAAAAAATTAAGTTTCTCCAATCTTCCCAAATTCTGATAGAGGGCCATGAGACTTAGACCTGAGTGCAAAAATGGAGGCTCTAGCCCCTTCCAGAGCTGAGATATCGAAACTCAAAAATTCGGCCCGAAAAAAAAACGACAGTGGTACCCCTTACGTTTTTTTTTTGGGCGAAAAATTAAGTTTCTCCAATCTTCCCAAATTTTGATAGAGGGCCATGAGACTTAGACCTGAGTGCAAAAATGGAGGCACTAGCCCCTTCCAGAGCTGAGATATCGAAACTCAAAAATTCGGCCCAAAAAAAAAAACGACAGTGGTACCCCTTACGTTTTTTTTTTGGGCGAAAAATTAAGTTTCTCCAATCTTCCCAAATTCTGATAGAGGGCCATGAGACTTAGACCTGAGTGCAAAAATGGAGGCTCTAGCCCCTTCCAGAGCTGAGATATCGAAACTCAAAAATTCGGCCCGAAAAAAAAAACGACAGTGGTACCCCTTACGTTTTTTTTTTTGGGCGAAAAATTAAGTTTCTCCAATCTTCCCAAATTCTGATAGAGGGCCATGAGACTTAGACCTGAGTGCAAAAATGGAGGCTCTAGCCCCTTCCAGAGCTGAGATATCGAAACTCAAAAATTCGGCCCGAAAAAAAAACGACAGTGGTACCCCTTACGTTTTTTTTTTGGGGGCAAAAAATTAAGTTTCTCCAATCTTCCCAAATTCTGATAGAGGGCCATGAGACTTAGACCTGAGTGCAAAAATGGAGGCTCTAGCCCCTTCCAGAGCTGAGATATCGAAACTCAAAAATTCGGCCCAAAAAAAAAACGACAGTGGTACCCCTTACGTTTTTTTTTTGGGCGAAAAATTAAGTTTCTCCAATCTTCCCAAATTCTGATAGAGGGCCATGAGACTTAGACCTGAGTGCAAAAATGGAGGCTCTAGCCCCTTCCAGAGCTGAGATATCGAAACCCAAAAATTCGGCCCGAAAAAAAAACGACAGTGGTACCCTTACGTTTTTTTTTTGGGCGAAAAATTAAGTTTCTCCAATCTTCCCAAATTCTGATAGAGGGCCATGAGTCTTAGACCTGAGTGCAAAAATGGAGGCTCTAGCCCCTTCCAGAGCTGAGATATCGAAACTCAAAAATTCGGCCCGAAAAAAAAACGACAGTGGTACCCCTTACGTTTTTTTTTTTGGGGCAAAAAATTAAGTTTCTCCAATCTTCCCAAAACTCTGGATTCTGATAGAGGGCCATGAGACTTAGACCTGAGTGCAAAAATGGAGGCTCTAGCCCCTTCCAGAGCTGAGATATCGAAACTCAAAAATTCGGCCCGAAAAAAAAAAACGACAGTGGTACCCCTTACGTTTTTTTTTTTTTGGGCAAAAAATTAAGTTTATCCAATCTTCCCAAATTCTGATAGAGGGCCATGAGACTTAGACCTGAGTGCAAAAATGGAGGCTCTATCCCCTTCCAGAGCTGACATATCGAAACTCAAAAATTCGGCCCGAAAAAAAAAACGACAGTGGTACCCCTTACGTTTTGTTTTTTTTGGGCGAAAAATTAAGTTTCTCCAATCTTCCCAAATTCTGATAGAGGGCCATGAGACTTAGACCTGAGTGCAAAAATGGAGGCTCTAGCCCCTTCCAGAGCTGAGATATCGAAACTCAAAAATTCGGCCCGAAAAAAAAAAACGACAGTGGTACCCCTTACGTTTTTTTTTTTGGGGCAAAAAATTAAGTTTCTCCAATCTTCCCAAATTCTGATAGAGGGCCATGAGACTTAGACCTGAGTGCAAAAATGGAGGCTCTAGCCCCTTCCAGAGCTGAGATATCGAAACTCAAAAATTCGGCCCGAAAAAAAAACGACAGTGGTACCCCTTACGTTTTTTTTTTGGGCGAAAAATTAAGTTTCTCCAATCTTCCCAAATTTTGATAGAGGGCCATGAGACTTAGACCTGAGTGCAAAAATGGAGGCTCTAGCCCCTTCCAGAGCTGAGATATCGAAACTCAAAAATTCGGCCCAAAAAAAAAACGACAGTGGTACCCCTTACGTTTTTTTTTTGGGCGAAAAATTAAGTTTCTCCAATCTTCCCAAATTCTGATAGAGGGCCATGAGACTTAGACCTGAGTGCAAAAATGGAGGCTCTAGCCCCTTCCAGAGCTGAGATATCGAAACTCAAAAATTCGGCCCGAAAAAAAAAACGACAGTGGTACCCCTTACGTTTTTTTTTTTGGGCGAAAAATTAAGTTTCTCCAATCTTCCCAAATTCTGATAGAGGGCCATGAGACTTAGACCTGAGTGCAAAAATGGAGGCTCTAGCCCCTTCCAGAGCTTAGATATCGAAACTCAAAAATTCGGCCCGAAAAAAAAACGACAGTGGTACCCCTTACGTTTTTTTTTTGGGGCGAAAAATTAAGTTTCTCCAATCTTCCCAAAACTCTGGATTCTGATAGAGGGCCATGAGACTTAGACCTGAGTGCAAAAATGGAGGCTCTAGCCCCTTCCAGAGCTGATATATCGAAACTCAAAAATTCGGCCCGAAAAAAAAACGACAGTGGTACCCCTTACGTTTTTTTTTTGGACGAAAAATTAAGTTTCTCCAATCTTCCCAAATTCTGATAGAGGGCCATGAGACTTAGACCTGAGTGCAAAAATGGAGGCTCTAGCCCCTTCCAGAGCTGAGATATCGAAACTCAAAAATTCGGCCCAAAAAAAAAACGACAGTGGTACCCCTTACGTTTTTTTTTGGGCGAAAAATTAAGTTTCTCCAATCTTCCCAAATTCTGATAGAGGGCCATGAGACTTAGACCTGAGTGCAAAAATGGAGGCTCTAGCCCCTTCCAGAGCTGAGATATCGAAACTCAAAAATTCGGCCCGAAAAAAAAAACGACAGTGGTACCCCTTACGTTTTTTTTTTTGGGCGAAAAATTAAGTTTCTCCAATCTTCCCAAATTCTGATAGAGGGCCATGAGACTTAGACCTGAGTGCAAAAATGGAGGCTCTAGCCCCTTCCAGAGCTGAGATATCGAAACTCAAAAATTAGGCCCGAAAAAAAAACGACAGTGGTACCCCTTACGTTTTTTTTGGGGGGCGAAAAATTAAGTTTCTCCAATCTTCCCAAAACTCTGGATTCTGATAGAGGGCCATGAGACTTAGACCTGAGTGCAAAAATGGAGGCTCTAGCCCCTTCCAGAGCTGAGATATCGAAACTCAAAAATTCGGCCCGAAAAAAAACGACAGTGGTACCCCTTACGTTTTTTTTTTTGGGGCGAAAAATTAAGTTTCTCCAATCTTCCCAAAACTCTGGATTCTGATAGAGGGCCATGAGACTTAGACCTGAGTGCAAAAATGGAGGCTCTAGCCCCTTCCAGAGCTGAGATATCGAAACTCAAAAATTCGGCCCGAAAAAAAACGACAGTGGTACCCCTTACGTTTTTTTTTTGGGCGAAAAATTAAGTTTCTCCAATCTTCCCAAATTCTGATAGAGGGCCATGAGTCTTAGAGCTGAGTGCAAAAATGGAGGCTCTAGCCCCTTCCAGAGCTGAGATATCGAAACTCAAAAATTCGGCCCGAAAAAAAAACGACAGTGGTACCCCTTACGTTTTTTTTTTGGGCGAAAAATTAAGTTTCTCCAATCTTCCCAAATTCTGATAGAGGGCCATGAGACTTAGACCTGAGTGCAAAAATGGAGGCTCTAGCCCCTTCCAGAGCTGAGATATCGAAACTCAAAAATTCGGCCCGAAAAAAAAACGACAGTGGTACCCCTTACGTTTTTTTTTTGGGGCGAAAAATTAAGTTTCTCCAATCTTCCCAAATTCTGATAGAGGGCCATGAGACTTAGACCTGAGTGCAAAAATGGAGGCTCTAGCCCCTTCCAGAGCTGAGATATCAAAACTCAAAAATTCGGCCCGAAAAAAAAAACGACAGTGGTACCCCTTACGTTTTTTTTTTGGGCGAAAAATTAAGTTTCTCCAATCTTCCCAAATTCTGATAGAGAGCCATGAGACTTAGACCTGAGTGCAAAAATGGAGGCTCTAGCCCCTTCCAGAGCTGAGATATCGAAACTCAAAAATTCGGCCCGAAAAAAAAACGACAGTGGTACCCCTTACGTTTTTTTTTTGGGCGAAAAATTAAGTTTCTCCTATCTTCCCAAATTCTGATAGAGGGCCATGAGTCTTAGACCTGAGTGCAAAAATGGAGGCTCTAGCCCCTTCCAGAGCTGAGATATCGAAACTCAAAAATTCGGCCCGAAAAAAAAACGACAGTGGTACCCCTTACGTTTTTTTTTGGGGGGCAAAAAATTAAGTTTCTCCAATCTTCCCAAAACTCTGGATTCTGATAGAGGGCCATGAGACTTAGACCTGAGTGCAAAAATGGAGGCTCTAGCCCCTTCCAGAGCTGAGATATCGAAACTCAAAAAATTCGGCCCGAAAAAAAAAACGACAGTGGTACCCCTTACGTTTTTTTTTTTGGGCGAAAAATTAAGTTTCTCCAATCTTCCCAAATTCTGATAGAGGGCCATGAGACTTAGACCTGAGTGCAAAAATGGAGGCTCTAGCCCCTTCCAGAGCTGAGATATCGAAACTCAAAAATTCGGCCCAAAAAAAAAACGACAGTGGTACCCCTTACGTTTTTTTTTTGGGGCGAAAAATAAAGTTTCTCCAATCTTCCCAAAACTCTGGATTCTGATAGAGGGCCATGAGACTTAGACCTGAGTGCAAAAATGGAGGCTCTAGCCCCTTCCAGAGCTGAGATATCGAAACTCAAAAAATTCGGCCCGAAAAAAAAAACGACAGTGGTACCCCTTACGTTTTTTTTTTTTGGGGCAAAAAATTAAGTTTCTCCAATCTTCCAAAATTCTGATAGAGGGCCATGAGACTTAGACCTGAGTGCAAAAATGGAGGCTCTAGCCCCTTCCAGAGCTGAGATATCGAAACTCAAAAATTCGGCCCGAAAAAAAATGACAATGGTACCCCTTACGTTTTTTTTTTGGGGCGAAAAATTAACTTTCTCCAATCTTCCCAAAACTCTGGATTCTGATAGAGGGCCATGAGTCTTAGACCTGAGTGCAAAAATGGAGGCTCTAGCCCCTTCCAGAGCTGAGATATCGAAACTCAAAAATTCGGCCCGAAAAAAAAACGACAGTGGTACCCCTTACGTTTTTTTTTTGGGCGAAAAATTAAGTTTCTCCAATCTTCCCAAATTCTGATAGAGGGCCATGAGACTTAGACCTGAGTGCAAAAATGGAGGCTCTAGCCCCTTCCAGAGCTGAGATATCGAAACTCAAAAATTCGGCCCGAAAAAAAAACGACAGTGGTACCCCTTACGTTTTTTTTTTGGACGAAAAATTAAGTTTCTCCAATCTTCCCAAATTCTGATAGAGGGCCATGAGACTTAGACCTGAGTGCAAAAATGGAGGCTCTAGCCCCTTCCAGAGCTGAGATATCGAAACTCAAAAAATTCGGCCCGAAAAAAAAAACGACAGTGGTACCCCTTACGTTTTTTTTTTTGGGCGAAAAATTAAGTTTCTCCAATCTTCCCAAATTCTGATAGAGGGCCATGAGACTTAGACCTGAGTGCAAAAATGGAGGCTCTAGCCCCTTCCAGAGCTGAGATATCGAAACTCAAAAATTCGGCCCAAAAAAAAAACGACAGTGGTACCCCTTACGTTTTTTTTTTGGGGCGAAAAATAAAGTTTCTCCAATCTTCCCAAAACTCTGGATTCTGATAGAGGGCCATGAGACTTAGACCTGAGTGCAAAAATGGAGGCTCTAGCCCCTTCCAGAGCTGAGATATCGAAACTCAAAAAATTCGGCCCGAAAAAAAAACGACAGTGGTACCCCTTACGTTTTTTTTTTTTGGGGCAAAAAATTAAGTTTCTCCAATCTTCCAAAATTCTGATAGAGGGCCATGAGACTTAGACCTGAGTGCAAAAATGGAGGCTCTAGCCCCTTCCAGAGCTGAGATATCGAAACTCAAAAATTCGGCCCGAAAAAAAATGACAATGGTACCCCTTACGTTTTTTTTTTTGGGGCGAAAAATTAACTTTCTCCAATCTTCCCAAAACTCTGGATTCTGATAGAGGGCCATGAGTCTTAGACCTGAGTGCAAAAATGGAGGCTCTAGCCCCTTCCAGAGCTGAGATATCGAAACTCAAAAATTCGGCCCGAAAAAAAAACGACAGTGGTACCCCTTACGTTTTTTTTTTGGGCGAAAAATTAAGTTTCTCCAATCTTCCCAAATTCTGATAGAGGGCCATGAGACTTAGACCTGAGTGCAAAAATGGAGGCTCTAGCCCCTTCCAGAGCTGAGATATCGAAACTCAAAAATTCGGCCCGAAAAAAAAACGACAGTGGTACCCCTTACGTTTTTTTTTTGGACGAAAAATTAAGTTTCTCCAATCTTCCCAAATTCTGATAGAGGGCCATGAGACTTAGACCTGAGTGCAAAAATGGAGGCTCTAGCCCCTTCCAGAGCTGAGATATCGAAACTCAAAAATTCGGCCCAAAAAAAAAACGACAGTGGTACCCCTTACGTTTTTTTTTGGGCGAAAAATTAAGTTTCTCCAATCTTCCCAAATTCTGATAGAGGGCCATGAGACTTAGACCTGAGTGCAAAAATGGAGGCTCTAGCCCCTTCCAGAGCTGAGATATCGAAACTCAAAAATTCGGCCCGAAAAAAAAAACGACAGTGGTACCCCTTACGTTTTTTTTTTTGGGCGAAAAATTAAGTTTCTCCAATCTTCCCAAATTCTGATAGAGGGCCATGAGACTTAGACCTGAGTGCAAAAATGGAGGCTCTAGCCCCTTCCAGAGCTGAGATATCGAAACTCAAAAATTCGGCCCGAAAAAAAAACGACAGTGGTACCCCTTACGTTTTTTTTTGGGGGCGAAAAATTAAGTTTCTCCAATCTTCCCAAAACTCTGGATTCTGATAGAGGGCCATGAGACTTAGACCTGAGTGCAAAAATGGAGGCTCTAGCCCCTTCCAGAGCTGAGATATCGAAACTCAAAAATTCGGCCCGAAAAAAAACGACAGTGGTACCCCTTACGTTTTTTTTTTTGGGGCGAAAAATTTAGTTTCTCCAATCTTCCCAAAACTCTGGATTCTGATAGAGGGTCATGAGACTTAGACCTGAGTGCAAAAATGGAGGCTCTAGCCCCTTCCAGAGCTGAGATATCGAAACTCAAAAATTCGGCCCGAAAAAAAACGACAGTGGTACCCCTTACGGTTTTTTTTTGGGCGAAAAATTAAGTTTCTCCAATCTTCCCAAATTCTGATAGAGGGCCATGAGTCTTAGAGCTGAGTGCAAAAATGGAGGCTCTAGCCCCTTCCAGAGCTGAGATATCGAAACTCAAAAATTCGGCCCGAAAAAAAAAACGACAGTGGTACCCCTTACGTTTTTTTTTTGGGCGAAAAATTAAGTTTCTCCAATCTTCCCAAATTCTGATAGAGGGCCATGAGACTTAGACCTGAGTGCAAAAATGGAGGCTCTAGCCCCTTTCAGAGCTAAGATATCGAAACTCATAAAATTCGGCCCGAAAAAAAAACGACAGTGGTACCCCTTACGTTTTTTTTTTTGGGGCGAAAAATTAAGTTTCTCCAATCTTCCCAAATTCTGATAGAGGGCCATGAGACTTAGACCTGAGTGCAAAAATGGAGGCTCTAGCCCCTTCCAGAGCTGAGATATCAAAACTCAAAAATTCGGCCCGAAAAAAAAAACGACAGTGGTACCCCTTACGTTTTTTTTTTGGGCGAAAAATTAAGTTTCTCCAATCTTCCCAAATTCTGATAGAGAGCCATGAGACTTAGACCTGAGTGCAAAAATGGAGGCTCTAGCCCCTTCCAGAGCTGAGATATCGAAACTCAAAAATTCGGCCCGAAAAAAAAACGACAGTGGTACCCCTTACGTTTTTTTTTTGGGCGAAAAATTAAGTTTCTCCTATCTTCCCAAATTCTGATAGAGGGCCATGAGTCTTAGACCTGAGTGCAAAAATGGAGGCTCTAGCCCCTTCCAGAGCTGAGATATCGAAACTCAAAAATTCGGCCCGAAAAAAAAACGACAGTGGTACCCCTTACGTTTTTTTTGGGGGGGCAAAAAATTAAGTTTCTCCAATCTTCCCAAAACTCTGGATTCTGATAGAGGGCCATGAGACTTAGACCTGAGTGCAAAAATGGAGGCTCTAGCCCCTTCCAGAGCTGAGATATCGAAACTCAAAAAATTCGGCCCGAAAAAAAAAACGACAGTGGTACCCCTTACGTTTTTTTTTTTGGGCGAAAAATTAAGTTTCTCCAATCTTCCCAAATTCTGATAGAGGGCCATGAGACTTAGACCTGAGTGCAAAAATGGAGGCTCTAGCCCCTTCCAGAGCTGAGATATCGAAACTCAAAAATTCGGCCCGAAAAAAAACGACAGTGGTACCCCTTACGTTTTTTTTTTTTGGGGCAAAAAATTAAGTTTCTCCAATCTTCCCAAAACTCTGGATTCTGATAGAGGGCCATGAGACTTAGACCTGAGTGCAAAAATGGAGGCTCTAGCCCCTTCCAGAGCTGAGATATCGAAACTCAAAAATTCGGCCCGAAAAAAAATGACAATGGTACCCCTTACGTTTTTTTTTTTGGGGCGAAAAATTAAGTTTCTCCAATCTTCCCAAAACTCTGGATTCTGATAGAGGGCCATGAGTCTTAGACCTGAGTGCAAAAATGGAGGCTCTAGCCCCTTCCAGAGCTGAGATATCGAAACTCAAAAATTCGGCCCGAAAAAAAAACGACAGTGGTACCCCTTACGTTTTTTTTTTGGGCGAAAAATTAAGTTTCTCCAATCTTCCCAAATTCTGATAGAGGGCCATGAGACTTAGACCTGAGTGCAAAAATGGAGGCTCTAGCCCCTTCCAGAGCTGAGATATCGAAACTCAAAAATTCGGCCCGAAAAAAAAACGACAGTGGTACCCCTTACGTTTTTTTTTTGGGCAAAAAATTAAGTTTCTCCAATCTTCCCAAATTCTGATAGAGGGCCATGAGACTTAGACCTGAGTGCAAAAATGGAGGCTCTAGCCCCTTCCAGAGCTGAGATATCGAAACTCAAAAATTCGGCCCGAAAAAAAAACGACAGTGGTACCCCTTACGTTTTTTTTTTGGGCGAAAAATTAAGTTTCTCCAATCTTCCCAAATTCTGATAGAGGGCCATGAGACTTAGACCTGAGTGCAAAAATGGAGGCTCTAGCCCCTTCCAGAGCTGAGATATCGAAACTAAAAAATTCGGCCCGAAAAAAAAAACGACAGTGGTACCCCTTACGTTTTTTTTTTTCGGCGAAAAATTACGTTTCTCCAATCTTCCCAAATTCTGATAGAGGGCCATGAGACTTAGACCTGAGTGCAAAAATGGAGGCTCTAGCCCCTTCCAGAGCTGAGATATCGAAACTCAAAAATTCGGCCCGAAAAAAAAACGACAGTGGTACCCCTTACGTTTTTTTTTTTGGGCGAAAAATTAAGTTTCTCCAATCTTCCCAAATTCTGATAGAGGGCCATGAGACTTAGACCTGAGTGCAAAAATGGAGGCTCTAGCCCCTTCCAGAGCTGAGATATCAAAACTCAAAAATTCGGCCCGAAAAAAAAAACGACAGTGGTACCCCTTACGTTTTTTTTTGGGCGAAAAATTAAGTTTCTCCAATCTTCCCAAATTCTGATAGAGGGCCATGAGACTTAGACCTGAGTGCAAAAATGGAGGCTCTAGCCCCTTCCAGAGCTGAGATATCGAAACTCAAAAATTCGGCCCGAAAAAAAAACGACAGTGGTACCCCTTACGTTTTTTTTTTGGGCGAAAAATTAAGTTTCTCCAATCTTCCCAAATTCTGATAGAGGGCCATGAGACTTAGACCTGAGTGCAAAAATGGAGGCTCTAGCCCCTTCCAGAGCTGAGATATCGAAACTCAAAAATTCGGCCCGAAAAAAAAACGACAGTGGTACCCCTTACGTTTTTTTTTTTGGGGCAAAAAATTAAGTTTCTCCAATCTTCCCAAAACTCTGGATTCTGATAGAGGGCCATGAGACTTAGACCTGAGTGCAAAAATGGAGGCTCTAGCCCCTTCCAGAGCTGAGATATCGAAACTCAAAAATTCGGCCCGAAAAAAAAACGACAGTGGTACCCCTTACGTTTTTTTTTTGGACGAAAAATTAAGTTTCTCCAATCTTCCCAAATTCTGATAGAGGGCCATGAGACTTAGACCTGAGTGCAAAAATGGAGGCTCTAGCCCCTTCCAGAGCTGAGATATCGAAACTCAAAAATTCGGCCCGAAAAAAAAACGACAGTGGTACCCCTTACGTTTTTTTTTTTGGGGCAAAAAATTAAGTTTCTCCAATCTTCCCAAAACTCTGGATTCTGATAGAGGGCCATGAGACTTAGACCTGAGTGCAAAAATGGAGGCTCTAGCCCCTTCCAGAGCTGAGACATCGAAACTCAAAAATTCGGCCCGAAAAAAAAAACGACAGTGGTACCCCTTACGTTTTTTTTTTTTTGGGCGAAAAATTAAGTTTATCCAATCTTCCCAAATTCTGATAGAGGGCCATGAGACTTAGACCTGAGTGCAAAAATGGAGGCTCTAGCCCCTTCCAGAGCTGAGATATCGAAACTCAAAAATTCGGCCCGAAAAAAAAACGACAGTGGTACCCCTTACGTTTTTTTTTTGGACGAAAAATTAAGTTTCTCCAATCTTCCCAAATTCTGATAGAGGGCCATGAGACTTAGACCTGAGTGCAAAAATGGAGGCTCTAGCCCCTTCCAGAGCTGAGATATCGAAACTCAAAAATTCGGCCCGAAAAAAAAAACGACAGTGGTACCCCTTACGTTTTTTTTTTGGGCGAAAAATTAAGTTTCTCCAATCTTCCCAAATTCTGATAGAGGGCCATGAGTCTTAGACCTGAGTGCAAAAATGGAGGCTCTAGCCCCTTCCAGAGCTGAGATATCGAAACTCAAAAATTCGGCCCGAAAAAAAAACGACAGTGGTACCCCTTACGTTTTTTTTTTGGGGGCAAAAAATTAAGTTTCTCCAATCTTCCCAAAACTCTGGATTCTGATAGAGGGCCATGAGACTTAGACCTGAGTGCAAAAATGGAGGCTCTAGCCCCTTCCAGAGCTGAGATATCGAAACTCAAAAATTCGGCCCGAAAAAAAAAAACGACAGTGGTACCCCTTACGTTTTGTTTTTTTTGGGCGAAAAATTAAGTTTCTCCAATCTTCCCAAATTCTGATAGAGGGCCATGAGACTTAGACCTGAGTGCAAAAATGGAGGCTCTAGCCCCTTCCAGAGCTGAGATATCGAAACTCAAAAATTCGGCCCGAAAAAAAAAACGACAGTGGTACCCCTTACGTTTTTTTTTTTGGGGCAAAAAATTAAGTTTCTCCAATCTTCCCAAATTCTGATAGAGGGCCATGAGACTTAGACCTGAGTGCAAAAATGGAGGCTCTAGCCCCTTCCAGAGCTGAGATATCGAAACTCAAAAATTCGGCCCGAAAAAAAAACGACAGTGGTACCCCTTACGTTTTTTTTTTGGGGGCAAAAAATTAAGTTTCTCCAATCTTCCCAAATTCTGATAGAGGGCCATGAGACTTAGACCTGAGTGCAAAAATGGAGGCTCTAGCCCCTTCCAGAGCTGAGATATCGAAACTCAAAAATTCGGCCCAAAAAAAAAACGACAGTGGTACCCCTTACGTTTTTTTTTTGGGCGAAAAATTAAGTTTCTCCAATCTTCCCAAATTCTGATAGAGGGCCATGAGACTTAGACCTGAGTGCAAAAATGGAGGCTCTAGCCCCTTCCAGAGCTGAGATATCGAAACTCAAAAATTCGGCCCGAAAAAAAAAACGACAGTGGTACCCCTTACGTTTTTTTTTTTGGGCGAAAAATTAAGTTTCTCCAATCTTCCCAAATTCTGATAGAGGGCCATGAGACTTAGACCTGAGTGCAAAAATGGAGGCTCTAGCCCCTTCCAGAGCTTAGATATCGAAACTCAAAAATTCGGCCCGAAAAAAAAACGACAGTGGTACCCCTTACGTTTTTTTTTTGGGGCGAAAAATTAAGTTTCTCCAATCTTCCCAAAACTCTGGATTCTGATAGAGGGCCATGAGACTTAGACCTGAGTGCAAAAATGGAGGCTCTAGCCCCTTCCAGAGCTGAGATATCGAAACTCAAAAATTCGGCCCGAAAAAAAAACGACAGTGGTACCCCTTACGTTTTTTTTTTGGACGAAAAATTAAGTTTCTCCAATCTTCCCAAATTCTGATAGAGGGCCATGAGACTTAGACCTGAGTGCAAAAATGGAGGCTCTAGCCCCTTCCAGAGCTGAGATATCGAAACTCAAAAATTCGGCCCAAAAAAAAAACGACAGTGGTACCCCTTACGTTTTTTTTTGGGCGAAAAATTAAGTTTCTCCAATCTTCCCAAATTCTGATAGAGGGCCATGAGACTTAGACCTGAGTGCAAAAATGGAGGCTCTAGCCCCTTCCAGAGCTGAGATATCGAAACTCAAAAATTCGGCCCGAAAAAAAAAACGACAGTGGTACCCCTTACGGTTTTTTTTTTGGGCGAAAAATTAAGTTTCTCCAATCTTCCCAAATTCTGATAGAGGGCCATGAGACTTAGACCTGAGTGCAAAAATGGAGGCTCTAGCCCCTTCCAGAGCTGAGATATCGAAACTCAAAAATTCGGCCCGAAAAAAAAAAACGACAGTGGTACCCCTTACGTTTTGTTTTTTTTGGGCGAAAAATTAAGTTTCTCCAATCTTCCCAAATTCTGATAGAGGGCCATGAGACTTAGACCTGAGTGCAAAAATGGAGGCTCTAGCCCCTTCCAGAGCTGAGATATCGAAACTCAAAAATTCGGCCCGAAAAAAAAACGACAGTGGTACCCCTTACGTTTTTTTTTTTGGGGCAAAAAATTAAGTTTCTCCAATCTTCCCAAATTCTGATAGAGGGCCATGAGACTTAGACCTGAGTGCAAAAATGGAGGCTCTAGCCCCTTCCAGAGCTGAGATATCGAAACTCAAAAATTCGGCCCGAAAAAAAAACGACAGTGGTACCCCTTACGTTTTTTTTTTGGGGCGAAAAATTAAGTTTCTCCAATCTTCCCAAAACTCTGGATTCTGATAGAGGGCCATGAGACTTAGACCTGAGTGCAAAAATGGAGGCTCTAGCCCCTTCCAGAGCTGAGATATCGAAACTCAAAAATTCGGCCCGAAAAAAAACGACAGTGGTACCCCTTACGTTTTTTTTTTTGGGGCGAAAAATTAAGTTTCTCCAATCTTCCCAAAACTCTGGATTCTGATAGAGGGCCATGAGACTTAGACCTGAGTGCAAAAATGGAGGCTCTAGCCCCTTCCAGAGCTGAGATATCGAAAATCAAAAATTCGGCCCGAAAAAAAACGACAGTGGTACCCCTTACGTTTTTTTTTTGGGCGAAAAATTAAGTTTCTCCAATCTTCCCAAATTCTGATAGAGGGCCATGAGTCTTAGAGCTGAGTGCAAAAATGGAGGCTCTAGCCCCTTCCAGAGCTGAGATATCGAAACTCAAAAATTCGGCCCGAAAAAAAAACGACAGTGGTACCCCTTACGTTTTTTTTTTTGGGCGAAAAATTAAGTTTCTCCAATCTTCCCAAATTCTGATAGAGGGCCATGAGACTTAGACCTGAGTGCAAAAATGGAGGCTCTAGCCCCTTCCAGAGCTGAGATATCGAAACTCAAAAATTCGGCCCGAAAAAAAAACGACAGTGGTACCCCTTACGTTTTTTTTTTGGGGCGAAAAATTAAGTTTCTCCAATCTTCCCAAATTCTGATAGAGGGCCATGAGACTTAGACCTGAGTGCAAAAATGGAGGCTCTAGCCCCTTCCAGAGCTGAGATATCGAAACTCAAAAATTCGGCCCGAAAAAAAAACGACAGTGGTACCCCTTACGTTTTTTTTTTGGGGCGAAAAATTAAGTTTCTCCAATCTTCCCAAATTCTGATAGAGGGCCATGAGACTTAGACCTGAGTGCAAAAATGGAGGCTCTAGCCCCTTCCAGAGCTGAGATATCGAAACTCAAAAATTCGGCCCGAAAAAAAAAACGACAGTGGTACCCCTTACGTTTTTTTTTTGGGCGAAAAATTAAGTTTCTCCTATCTTCCCAAATTCTGATAGAGGGCCATGAGTCTTAGACCTGAGTGCAAAAATGGAGGCTCTAGCCCCTTCCAGAGCTGAGATATCGAAACTCAAAAATTCGGCCCGAAAAAAAAACGACAGTGGTACCCCTTACGTTTTTTTTGGGGGGGCAAAAAATTAAGTTTCTCCAATCTTCCCAAAACTCTGGATTCTGATAGAGGGCCATGAGACTTAGACCTGAGTGCAAAAATGGAGGCTCTAGCCCCTTCCAGAGCTGAGATATCGAAACTCAAAAATTCGGCCCGAAAAAAAACGACAGTGGTACCCCTTACGTTTTTTTTTTTTGGGGCAAAAAATTAAGTTTCTCCAATCTTCCAAAATTCTGATAGAGGGCCATGAGACTTAGACCTGAGTGCAAAAATGGAGGCTCTAGCCCCTTCCAGAGCTGAGATATCGAAACTCAAAAATTCGGCCCAAAAAAAAAACGACAGTGGTACCCCTTACGTTTTTTTTTTGGGGCGAAAAATAAAGTTTCTCCAATCTTCCCAAAACTCTGGATTCTGATAGAGGGCCATGAGACTTAGACCTGAGTGCAAAAATGGAGGCTCTAGCCCCTTCCAGAGCTGAGATATCGAAACTCAAAAATTCGGCCCGAAAAAAAATGACAATGGTACCCCTTACGTTTTTTTTTTGGGGCGAAAAATTAAGTTTCTCCAATCTTCCCAAAACTCTGGATTCTGATAGAGGGCCATGAGTCTTAGACCTGAGTGCAAAAATGGAGGCTCTAGCCCCTTCCAGAGCTGAGATATCGAAACTCAAAAATTCGGCCCGAAAAAAAAACGACAGTGGTACCCCTTACGTTTTTTTTTTGGGCGAAAAATTAAGTTTCTCCAATCTTCCCAAATTCTGATAGAGGGCCATGAGACTTAGACCTGAGTGCAAAAATGGAGGCTCTAGCCCCTTCCAGAGCTGAGATATCGAAACTCAAAAATTCGGCCCGAAAAAAAAACGACAGTGGTACCCCTTACGTTTTTTTTTTTGGGCAAAAAATTAAGTTTCTCCAATCTTCCCAAATTCTGATAGAGGGCCATGAGACTTAGACCTGAGTGCAAAAATGGAGGCTCTAGCCCCTTCCAGAGCTGAGATATCGAAACTCAAAAATTCGGCCCGAAAAAAAAACGACAGTGGTACCCCTTACGTTTTTTTTTTGGGCGAAAAATTAAGTTTCTCCAATCTTCCCAAATTCTGATAGAGGGCCATGAGACTTAGACCTGAGTGCAAAAATGGAGGCTCTAGCCCCTTCCAGAGCTGAGATATCGAAACTAAAAAATTCGGCCCGAAAAAAAAAACGACAGTGGTACCCCTTACGTTTTTTTTTTTGGGCGAAAAATTAAGTTTCTCCAATCTTCCCAAATTCTGATAGAGGGCCATGAGACTTAGACCTGAGTGCAAAAATGGAGGCTCTAGCCCCTTCCAGAGCTGAGATATCGAAACTCAAAAATTCGGCCCGAAAAAAAAACGACAGTGGTACCCCTTACGTTTTTTTTTTGGGCGAAAAATTAAGTTTCTCCAATCTTCCCAAATTCTGATAGAGGGCCATGAGACTTAGACCTGAGTGCAAAAATGGAGGCTCTAGCCCCTTCCAGAGCTGAGATATCAAAACTCAAAAATTCGGCCCGAAAAAAAAAACGACAGTGGTACCCCTTACGTTTTTTTTTTGGGCGAAAAATTAAGTTTCTCCAATCTTCCCAAATTCTGATAGAGGGCCATGAGACTTAGACCTGAGTGCAAAAATGGAGGCTCTAGCCCCTTCCAGAGCTGAGATATCGAAACTCAAAAATTCGGCCCGAAAAAAAAACGACAGTGGTACCCCTTACGTTTTTTTTTTGGGCGAAAAATTAAGTTTCTCCAATCTTCCCAAATTCTGATAGAGGGCCATGAGTCTTAGACCTGAGTGCAAAAATGGAGGCTCTAGCCCCTTCCAGAGCTGAGATATCGAAACTCAAAAATTCGGCCCGAAAAAAAAACGACAGTGGTACCCCTTACGTTTTTTTTTTTGGGGCAAAAAATTAAGTTTCTCCAATCTTCCCAAAACTCTGGATTCTGATAGAGGGCCATGAGACTTAGACCTGAGTGCAAAAATGGAGGCTCTAGCCCCTTCCAGAGCTGAGATATCGAAACTCAAAAATTCGGCCCGAAAAAAAAAAACGACAGTGGTACCCCTTACGTTTTTTTTTTTTTGGGCGAAAAATTAAGTTTATCCAATCTTCCCAAATTCTGATAGAGGGCCATGAGACTTAGACCTGAGTGCAAAAATGGAGGCTCTAGCCCCTTCCAGAGCTGAGATATCGAAACTCAAAAATTCGGCCCAAAAAAAAAACGACAGTGGTACCCCTTACGTTTTTTTTTTGGGCGAAAAATTAAGTTTCTCCAATCTTCCCAAATTCTGATA
The DNA here is from genome assembly GCF_988280905.1 of Pimephales promelas. Taxonomy (NCBI): domain Eukaryota; kingdom Metazoa; phylum Chordata; class Actinopteri; order Cypriniformes; family Leuciscidae; genus Pimephales; species Pimephales promelas. Next base: position 1,886,830 of record NC_142784.1, on the reverse strand, counting down.
GAGGGCCATGAGACTTAGACCTGAGTGCAAAAATGGAGGCTCTAGCCCCTTCCAGAGCTGAGATATCGAAACTCAAAAATTCGGCCCGAAAAAAAAAACGACAGTGGTACCCCTTACGTTTTTTTTGGGGGCAAAAAATTAAGTTTCTCCAATCTTCCCAAATTCTGATAGAGGGCCATGAGACTTAGACCTGAGTGCAAAAATGGAGGCTCTAGCCCCTTCCAGAGCTGAGATATGGAAACTCAAAAATTCGGCCCGAAAAAAAAACGACAGTGGTACCCCTTACGTTTTTTTTGGGGCGAAAAATTAAGTTTCTCCAATCTTCCCAAATTCTGATAGAGGGCCATGAGACTTAGACCTGAGTGCAAAAATGGAGGCTCTAGCCCCTTCCAGAGCTGAGATATGGAAACTCAAAAATTCGGCCCGAAAAAAAAACGACAGTGGTACCCCTTACGTTTTTTTTTTGGGCGAAAAATTAAGTTTCTCCAATCTTCCCAAATTCTTATAGAGGGCCATGAGACTTAGACCTGAGTGCAAAAATGGAGGCTCTAGCCCCTTCCAGAGCTGAGATATCGAAACTCAAAAATTCGGCCCGAAAAAAAAACGACAGTGGTACCCCTTACGTTTTTTTTTGGACGAAAAATTAAGTTTCTCCAATCTTCCCAAATTCTGATAGAGGGCCGTGAGACTTAGACCTGAGTGCAAAAATGGAGGCTCTAGACCCTTCCAGAGCTGAGATATGGAAACTCAAAAATTCCACCCGGAAAAAAAAAACGACAATGGTACCCCTTTCGTTTTTTTTTTTCGGGCGAAAAATTAAATTTCTCCAATCTTCTCAAAACTCTGGATTCTGATAGAGGGCCACGAGACTTAAACCTGAGTGCAAAAATGGAGGCTCTAGACCCTTCCAGAGCTGAGATATGGAAACTCAAAAATTCCAACCGGAAAAAAAAAAACGACAATGGTACCCCTTTCGTTTTTTTTTTTCGGGCGAAAAATTAAGTTTCTCCAATCTTCTCAAAACTCTGGATTCTGATAGAGGGCCATGAGACTTAAACCTGAGTGCAAAAATGGAGGCTCTAGACCCTTCCAGAGCTGAGATATGGAAACTCAAAAATTCCACCCGGAAAAAAAAACGACAGTGGTACCCCTTTCGGGGGTTTTTTTTCGGGCGAAAAATTAAGTTTCTCCAATGTTCTCAAAACTCTGGATTCTGATAGAGGGCCATGAGACTTAAACCTGAGTGCAAAAATGGAGGCTCTAGACACTTCCAGAGCTGAGATATGGAAACTCAAAAATTCCACCCGGAAAAAAAAAACTACAGTGGTACCCCTTACGTTTTTTTTTTGGGCGAAAAATTAAGTTTCTCCAATCTTCCCAAATTCTGATAGAGGGCCATGAGTCTTAGACCTGAGTGCAAAAATGGAGGCTCTAGCCCCTTCCAGAGCTGAGATATCGAAACTCAAAAATTCGGCCCGAAAAAAAAACGACAGTGGTACCCCTTACGTTTTTTTTTTTGGGCGAAAAATTAAGTTTCTCCAATCTTCCCAAATTCTGATAGAGGGCCATGAGACTTAGACCTGAGTGCAAAAATGGAGGCTCTAGCCCCTTCCAGAGCTGAGATATCGAAACTCAAAAATTCGGCCCGAAAAAAAAAACGACAGTGGTACCCCTTACGTTTTTTTTTTGGGCGAAAAATTAAGTTTCTCCAATCTTCCCAAATTCTGATAGAGGGCCATGAGTCTTAGACCTGAGTGCAAAAATGGAGGCTCTAGCCCCTTCCAGAGCTGAGATATCGAAACTCAAAAATTCGGCCCGAAAAAAAAACGACAGTGGTACCCCTCACGTTTTTTTTTTTGGGCGAAAAATTAAGTTTCTCCAATCTTCCCAAATTCTGATAGAGGACCATGAGACTTAGACCTGAGTGCAAAAATGGAGGCTCTAGCCCCTTCCAGAGCTGACATATTGAAACTCAAAAATTCGGCCCGAAAAAAAAAACGACAGTGGTACCCATTACGGTTTTTTTTTGGGGCGAAAAATTAAGTTTCTCCAATCTTCCCAAAACTCTGGATTCTGATAGAGGGCCATGAGACTTAGACCTGAGTGCAAAAATGGAGGCTCTAGCCCCTTCCAGAGCTGAGATATCGAAACTCAAAAATTCGGCCCGAAAAAAAAACGACAGTGGTACCCCTTACGTTTTTTTTTTTGGGCGAAAAATTAAGTTTCTCCAATCTTCCCAAATTCTGATAGAGGGCCATGAGACTTAGACCTGAGTGCAAAAATGGAGGCTCTAGCCCCTTCCAGAGCTGAGATATCGAAACTCAAAAATTCGGCCCGAAAAAAAAACGACAGTGGTACCCCTTACGTTTTTTTTTTGGGGCGAAAAATTAAGTTTCTCCAATCTTCCCAAATTGTGATAGAGGGCCATGAGACTTAGACCTGAGTGCAAAAATGGAGGCTCTAGCCCCTTCCAGAGCTGAGATATCGAAACTCAAAAATTCGGCCCGAAAAAAAAACGACAGTGGTACCCCTTACGTTTTTTTTTTGGGCGAAAAATTAAGTTTCTCCAATCTTCCCAAATTCTGATAGAGGGCCATGAGACTTAGACCTGAGTGCAAAAATGGAGGCTCTAGCCCTTTCCAGAGCTGAGATATCAAAACTCAAAAATTCGGCCCGAAAAAAAAAACGACAGTGGTACCCCTTACGTTTTTTTTTTTGGGCGAAAAATTAAGTTTCTCCAATCTTCCCAAATTCTGATAGAGGGCCATGAGACTTAGACCTGAGTGCAAAAATGGAGGCTCTAGCCCCTTCCAGAGCTGAGATATCGAAACTCAAAAATTCGGCCCGAAAAAAAAACGACAGTGGTACCCCTTACGGTTTTTTTTTGGGGCGAAAAATTAAGTTTCTCCAATCTTCCCAAAACTCTGGATTCTGATAGAGGGCCATGAGACTTAGACCTGAGTGCAAAAATGGAGGCTCTAGCCCCTTCCAGAGCTGAGATATCGAAACTCAAAAATTCGGCCCGAAAAAAAAACGACAGTGGTACCCCTTACGTTTTTTTTTTTGGGCGAAAAATTAAGTTTCTCCAATCTTCCCAAATTCTGATAGAGGGCCATGAGACTTAGACCTGAGTGCAAAAATGGAGGCTCTAGCCCCTTCCAGAGCTGAGATATCGAAACTCAAAAATTCGGCCCGAAAAAAAAACGACAGTGGTACCCCTTACGTTTTTTTTTTGGGCGAAAAATTAAGTTTCTCCAATCTTCCCAAATTCTGATAGAGGGCCATGAGACTTAGACCTGAGTGCAAAAATGGAGGCTCTAGCCCCTTCCAGAGCTGAGATATCAAAACTCAAAAATTCGGCCCGAAAAAAAAAACGACAGTGGTACCCCTTACGTTTTTTTTTTTAGGCGAAAAATTAAGTTTCTCCAATCTTCCCAAATTCTGATAGAGGGCCATGAGACTTAGACCTGAGTGCAAAAATGGAGGCTCTAACCCCTTCCAGAGCTGAGATATCGAAACTCAAAAATTCGGCCCAAAAAAAAAACGACAGTGGTACCCCTTACGTTTTTTTTTTGGGGCGAAAAATTAAGTTTCTCCAATCTTCCCAAAACTCTGGATTCTGATAGAGGGCCATGAGACTTAGACCTGAGTGCAAAAATGGAGGCTCTAGCCCCTTCCAGAGCTGAGATATCGAAACTCAAAAATTCGGCCCGAAAAAAAAAACGACAGTGGTACCCCTTACGTTTTTTTTTTTGGGCGAAAAATTAAGTTTCTCCAATCTTCCCAAATTCCGATAGAGGGCCATGAGACTTAGACCTGAGTGCAAAAATGGAGGCTCTAGCCCCTTCCAGAGCTGAGATATCGAAACTCAAAAATTCGGCCCGAAAAAAAAACGACAGTGGTACCCCTTACGTTTTTTTTTTGGGCGAAAAATTAAGTTTCTCCAATCTTCCCAAATTCTGATAGAGGGCCATGAGTCTTAGACCTGAGTGCAAAAATGGAGGCTCTAGCCCCTTCCAGAGCTGAGATATCGAAACTCAAAAATTCGGCCCGAAAAAAAAACGACAGTGGTACCCCTTACGTTTTTTTTTTTGGGCGAAAAATTAAGTTTCTCCAATCTTCCCAAATTCTGATAGAGGGCCATGAGACTTAGACCTGAGTGCAAAAATGGAGGCTCTAGCCCCTTCCAGAGCTGAGATATCGAAACTTAAAAAATTCGGCCCGAAAAAAAAAACGACAGTGGTACCCCTTACGTTTTTTTTTTGGGCGAAAAATTAAGTTTCTCCAATCTTCCCAAATTCTGATAGAGGACCATGAGACTTAGACCTGAGTGCAAAAATGGAGGCTCTAGCCCCTTCCAGAGCTGACATATCGAAACTCAAAAATTCGGCCCGAAAAAAAAACGACAGTGGTACCCCTTACGTTTTTTTTTTGGGCGAAAAATTAAGTTTCTCCAATCTTCCCAAATTCTGATAGAGGGCCATGAGACTTAGACCTGAGTCCAAAAATGGAGGCTCTAGCCCCTTCCAGAGCTGAGATATCAAAACTCAAAAATTCGGCCCGAAAAAAAAAAACGACAGTGGTACCCCTTACGTTTTTTTTTTAGGCGAAAAATTAAGTTTCTCCAATCTTCCCAAATTCTGATAGAGGGCCATGAGACTTAGACCTGAGTGCAAAAATGGAGGCTCTAACCCCTTCCAGAGCTGAGATATCGAAACTCAAAAATTCGGCCCAAAAAAAAAAACGACAGTGGTACCCCTTACGTTTTTTTTTGGGCGAAAAATTAAGTTTCTCCAATCTTCCCAAATTCTGATAGAGGGCCATGAGACTTAGACCTGAGTGCAAAAATGGAGGCTCTAGCCCCTTCCAGAGCTGAGATATCGAAACTCAAAAATTCGGCCCGAAAAAAAAACGACAGTGGTACCCCTTACGTTTTTTTTTTGGGGCGAAAAATTAAGTTTCTCCAATCTTCCCAAAACTCTGGATTCTGATAGAGGGCCATGAGACTTAGACCTGAGTGCAAAAATGGAGGCTCTAGCCCCTTCCAGAGCTGAGATATCGAAACTCAAAAATTCGGCCCGAAAAAAAAAACGACAGTGGTACCCCTTACGTTTTTTTTTTGGGCGAAAAATTAAGTTTCTCCAATCTTCCCAAATTCCGATAGAGGGCCATGAGACTTAGACCTGAGTGCAAAAATGGAGGCTCTAGCCCCTTCCAGAGCTGAGATATCGAAACTCAAAAATTCGGCCCGAAAAAAAAACGACAGTGGTACCCCTTACGTTTTTTTTTTGGGCGAAAAATTAAGTTTCTCCAATCTTCCCAAATTCTGATAGAGGGCCATGAGTCTTAGACCTGAGTGCAAAAATGGAGGCTCTAGCCCCTTCCAGAGCTGAGATATCGAAACTCAAAAATTCGGCCCGAAAAAAAAACGACAGTGGTACCCCTTACGTTTTTTTTTTTGGGCGAAAAATTAAGTTTCTCCAATCTTCCCAAATTCTGATAGAGGGCCATGAGACTTAGACCTGAGTGCAAAAATGGAGGCTCTAGCCCCTTCCAGAGCTGAGATATCGAAACTCAAAAATTCGGCCCGAAAAAAAAAACGACAGTGGTACCCCTTACGTTTTTTTTTTGGGCGAAAAATTAAGTTTCTCCAATCTTCCCAAATTCTGATAGAGGGCCATGAGTCTTAGACCTGAGTGCAAAAATGGAGGCTCTAGCCCCTTCCAGAGCTGAGATATCGAAACTCAAAAATTCGGCCCGAAAAAAAAACGACAGTGGTACCCCTTACGTTTTTTTTTTTGGGCGAAAAATTAAGTTTCTCCAATCTTCCCAAATTCTGATAGAGGACCATGAGACTTAGACCTGAGTGCAAAAATGGAGGCTCTAGCCCCTTCCAGAGCTGACATATCGAAACTCAAAAATTCGGCCCGAAAAAAAAAACGACAGTGGTACCCCTTACGGTTTTTTTTTTGGGGCGAAAAATTAAGTTTCTCCAATCTTCCCAAAACTCTGGATTCTGATAGAGGGCCATGAGACTTAGACCTGAGTGCAAAAATGGAGGCTCTAGCCCCTTCCAGAGCTGAGATATCGAAACTCAAAAATTCGGCCCCAAAAAAAAACGACAGTGGTACCCCTTACATTTTTTTTGGGGGGGCAAAAAATTAAGTTTCTCCAATCTTCCCAAAACTCTGGATTCTGATAGAGGGCCATGAGACTTAGACCTGAGTGCAAAAATGGAGGCTCTAGCCCCTTCCAGAGCTGAGATATCGAAACTCAAAAATTCGGCCCGAAAAAAAACGACAGTGGTACCCCTTACGGTTTTTTTTTTTGGGGCAAAAAATTAAGTTTCTCCAATCTTCCAAAATTCTGATAGAGGGCCATGAGACTTAGACCTGAGTGCAAAAATGGAGGCTCTAGCCCCTTCCAGAGCTGAGATATCGAAACTCAAAAATTCGGCCCAAAAAAAAAACGACAGTGGTACCCCTTACGTTTTTTTTTTGGGGCGAAAAATAAAGTTTCTCCAATCTTCCCAAAACTCTGGATTCTGATAGAGGGCCATGAGACTTAGACCTGAGTGCAAAAATGGAGGCTCTAGCCCCTTCCAGAGCTGAGATATCGAAACTCAAAAATTCGGCCCGAAAAAAAATGACAATGGTACCCCTTACGTTTTTTTTTTTTGGGGCGAAAAATTAAGTTTCTCCAATCTTCCCAAAACTCTGGATTCTGATAGAGGGCCATGAGTCTTAGACCTGAGTGCAAAAATGGAGGCTCTAGCCCCTTCCAGAGCTGAGATATCGAAACTCAAAAATTCGGCCCGAAAAAAAAACGACAGTGGTACCCCTTACGTTTTTTTTTTGGGCGAAAAATTAAGTTTCTCCAATCTTCCCAAATTCTGATAGAGGGCCATGAGACTTAGACCTGAGTGCAAAAATGGAGGCTCTAGCCCCTTCCAGAGCTGAGATATCGAAACTCAAAAATTCGGCCCGAAAAAAAAAACGACAGTGGTACCCCTTACGTTTTTTTTTTTGGGCAAAAAATTAAGTTTCTCCAATCTTCCCAAATTCTGATAGAGGGCCATGAGACTTAGACCTGAGTGCAAAAATGGAGGCTCTAGCCCCTTCCAGAGCTGAGATATCGAAACTCAAAAATTCGGCCCGAAAAAAAAACGACAGTGGTACCCCTTACGTTTTTTTTTTGGGCGAAAAATTAAGTTTCTCCAATCTTCCCAAATTCTGATAGAGGGCCATGAGACTTAGACCTGAGTGCAAAAATGGAGGCTCTAGCCCCTTCCAGAGCTGAGATATCGAAACTAAAAAATTCGGCCCGAAAAAAAAAACGACAGTGGTACCCCTTACGTTTTTTTTTTTGGGCGAAAAATTAAGTTTCTCCAATCTTCCCAAATTCTGATAGAGGGCCATGAGACTTAGACCTGAGTGCAAAAATGGAGGCTCTAGCCCCTTCCAGAGCTGAGATATCGAAACTCAAAAATTCGGCCCGAAAAAAAAACGACAGTGGTACCCCTTACGTTTTTTTTTTGGGCGAAAAATTAAGTTTCTCCAATCTTCCCAAATTCTGATAGAGGGCCATGAGACTTAGACCTGAGTGCAAAAATGGAGGCTCTAGCCCCTTCCAGAGCTGAGATATCAAAACTCAAAAATTCGGCCCGAAAAAAAAAACGACAGTGGTACCCCTTACGTTTTTTTTTTGGGCGAAAAATTAAGTTTCTCCAATCTTCCCAAATTCTGATAGAGGGCCATGAGACTTAGACCTGAGTGCAAAAATGGAGGCTCTAGCCCCTTCCAGAGCTGAGATATCGAAACTCAAAAATTCGGCCCGAAAAAAAAACGACAGTGGTACCCCTTACGTTTTTTTTTTGGGCGAAAAATTAAGTTTCTCCAATCTTCCCAAATTCTGATAGAGGGCCATGAGTCTTAGACCTGAGTGCAAAAATGGAGGCTCTAGCCCCTTCCAGAGCTGAGATATCGAAACTCAAAAATTCGGCCCGAAAAAAAAACGACAGTGGTACCCCTTACGTTTTTTTTTTTGGGGCAAAAAATTAAGTTTCTCCAATCTTCCCAAAACTCTGGATTCTGATAGAGGGCCATGAGACTTAGACCTGAGTGCAAAAATGGAGGCTCTAGCCCCTTCCAGAGCTGAGATATCGAAACTCAAAAATTCGGCCCGAAAAAAAAAAACGACAGTGGTACCCCTTACGTTTTTTTTTTTTTGGGCGAAAAATTAAGTTTATCCAATCTTCCCAAATTCTGATAGAGGGCCATGAGACTTAGACCTGAGTGCAAAAATGGAGGCTCTAGCCCCTTCCAGAGCTGAGATATCGAAACTCAAAAATTCGGCCCAAAAAAAAAACGACAGTGGTACCCCTTACGTTTTTTTTTTGGGCGAAAAATTAAGTTTCTCCAATCTTCCCAAATTCTGATAGAGGGCCATGAGACTTAGACCTGAGTGCAAAAATGGAGGCTCTAGCCCCTTCCAGAGCTGAGATATCGAAACTCAAAAATTCGGCCCGAAAAAAAAAACGACAGTGGTACCCCTTACGTTTTTTTTGGGGGCAAAAAATTAAGTTTCTCCAATCTTCCCAAATTCTGATAGAGGGCCATGAGACTTAGACCTGAGTGCAAAAATGGAGGCTCTAGCCCCTTCCAGAGCTGAGATATGGAAACTCAAAAATTCGGCCCGAAAAAAAAACGACAGTGGTACCCCTTACGTTTTTTTTTGGGCGAAAAATTAAGTTTCTCCAATCTTCCCAAATTCTGATAGAGGGCCATGAGACTTAGACCTGAGTGCAAAAATGGAGGCTCTAGCCCCTTCCAGAGCTGAGATATGGAAACTCAAAAATTCGGCCCGAAAAAAAAACGACAGTGGTACCCCTTACGTTTTTTTTTTGGGCGAAAAATTAAGTTTCTCCAATCTTCCCAAATTCTTATAGAGGGCCATGAGACTTAGACCTGAGTGCAAAAATGGAGGCTCTAGCCCCTTCCAGAGCTGAGATATCGAAACTCAAAAATTCGGCCCGAAAAAAAAACGACAGTGGTACCCCTTACGTTTTTTTTTGGACGAAAAATTAAGTTTCTCCAATCTTCCCAAATTCTGATAGAGGGCCATGAGACTTAGACCTGAGTGCAAAAATGGAGGCTCTAGACCCTTCCAGAGCTGAGATATGGAAACTCAAAAATTCCACCCGGAAAAAAAAACCGACAATGGTACCCCTTTCGGTTTTTTTTTTCGGGCGAAAAATTAAATTTCTCCAATCTTCTCAAAACTCTGGATTCTGATAGAGGGCCACGAGACTTAAACCTGAGTGCAAAAATGGAGGCTCTAGACCCTTCCAGAGCTGAGATATGGAAACTCAAAAATTCCAACCGGAAAAAAAAAAACGACAATGGTACCCCTTTCGTTTTTTTTTTTCGGGCGAAAAATTAAGTTTCTCCAATCTTCTCAAAACTCTGGATTCTGATAGAGGGCCATGAGACTTAAACCTGAGTGCAAAAATGGAGGCTCTAGACCCTTCCAGAGCTGAGATATGGAAACTCAAAAATTCCACCCGGAAAAAAAAACGACAGTGGTACCCCTTTCGGGGGTTTTTTTTCGGGCGAAAAATTAAGTTTCTCCAATGTTCTCAAAACTCTGGATTCTGATAGAGGGCCATGAGACTTAAACCTGAGTGCAAAAATGGAGGCTCTAGACACTTCCAGAGCTGAGATATGGAAACTCAAAAATTCCACCCGGAAAAAAAAAACTACAGTGGTACCCCTTACGTTTTTTTTTTGGGCGAAAAATTAAGTTTCTCCAATCTTCCCAAATTCTGATAGAGGGCCATGAGTCTTAGACCTGAGTGCAAAAATGGAGGCTCTAGCCCCTTCCAGAGCTGAGATATCGAAACTCAAAAATTCGGCCCGAAAAAAAAACGACAGTGGTACCCCTTACGTTTTTTTTTTTGGGCGAAAAATTAAGTTTCTCCAATCTTCCCAAATTCTGATAGAGGGCCATGAGACTTAGACCTGAGTGCAAAAATGGAGGCTCTAGCCCCTTCCAGAGCTGAGATATCGAAACTCAAAAATTCGGCCCGAAAAAAAAAACGACAGTGGTACCCCTTACGTTTTTTTTTTGGGCGAAAAATTAAGTTTCTCCAATCTTCCCAAATTCTGATAGAGGGCCATGAGTCTTAGACCTGAGTGCAAAAATGGAGGCTCTAGCCCCTTCCAGAGCTGAGATATCGAAACTCAAAAATTCGGCCCGAAAAAAAAACGACAGTGGTACCCCTCACGTTTTTTTTTTTGGGCGAAAAATTAAGTTTCTCCAATCTTCCCAAATTCTGATAGAGGACCATGAGACTTAGACCTGAGTGCAAAAATGGAGGCTCTAGCCCCTTCCAGAGCTGACATATTGAAACTCAAAAATTCGGCCCGAAAAAAAAAACGACAGTGGTACCCCTTACGGTTTTTTTTTGGGGCGAAAAATTAAGTTTCTCCAATCTTCCCAAAACTCTGGATTCTGATAGAGGGCCATGAGACTTAGACCTGAGTGCAAAAATGGAGGCTCTAGCCCCTTCCAGAGCTGAGATATCGAAACTCAAAAATTCGGCCCGAAAAAAAAACGACAGTGGTACCCCTTACGTTTTTTTTTTTGGGCGAAAAATTAAGTTTCTCCAATCTTCCCAAATTCTGATAGAGGGCCATGAGACTTAGACCTGAGTGCAAAAATGGAGGCTCTAGCCCCTTCCAGAGCTGAGATATCGAAACTCAAAAATTCGGCCCGAAAAAAAAACGACAGTGGTACCCCTTACGTTTTTTTTTTGGGGCGAAAAATTAAGTTTCTCCAATCTTCCCAAATTGTGATAGAGGGCCATGAGACTTAGACCTGAGTGCAAAAATGGAGGCTCTAGCCCCTTCCAGAGCTGAGATATCGAAACTCAAAAATTCGGCCCGAAAAAAAAACGACAGTGGTACCCCTTACGGTTTTTTTTTGGGCGAAAAATTAAGTTTCTCCAATCTTCCCAAATTCTGATAGAGGGCCATGAGACTTAGACCTGAGTGCAAAAATGGAGGCTCTAGCCCTTTCCAGAGCTGAGATATCAAAACTCAAAAATTCGGCCCGAAAAAAAAAACGACAGTGGTACCCCTTACGTTTTTTTTTTTGGGCGAAAAATTAAGTTTCTCCAATCTTCCCAAATTCTGATAGAGGGCCATGAGACTTAGACCTGAGTGCAAAAATGGAGGCTCTAGCCCCTTCCAGAGCTGAGATATCGAAACTCAAAAATTCGGCCCGAAAAAAAAACGACAGTGGTACCCCTTACGGTTTTTTTTTGGGGCGAAAAATTAAGTTTCTCCAATCTTCCCAAAACTCTGGATTCTGATAGAGGGCCATGAGACTTAGACCTGAGTGCAAAAATGGAGGCTCTAGCCCCTTCCAGAGCTGAGATATCGAAACTCAAAAATTCGGCCCGAAAAAAAAACGACAGTGGTACCCCTTACGTTTTTTTTTTTGGGCGAAAAATTAAGTTTCTCCAATCTTCCCAAATTCTGATAGAGGGCCATGAGACTTAGACCTGAGTGCAAAAATGGAGGCTCTAGCCCCTTCCAGAGCTGAGATATCGAAACTCAAAAATTCGGCCCGAAAAAAAAACGACAGTGGTACCCCTTACGTTTTTTTTTTGGGCGAAAAATTAAGTTTCTCCAATCTTCCCAAATTCTGATAGAGGGCCATGAGACTTAGACCTGAGTGCAAAAATGGAGGCTCTAGCCCCTTCCAGAGCTGAGATATCAAAACTCAAAAATTCGGCCCGAAAAAAAAAACGACAGTGGTACCCCTTACGTTTTTTTTTTTAGGCGAAAAATTAAGTTTCTCCAATCTTCCCAAATTCTGATAGAGGGCCATGAGACTTAGACCTGAGTGCAAAAATGGAGGCTCTAACCCCTTCCAGAGCTGAGATATCGAAACTCAAAAATTCGGCCCAAAAAAAAAACGACAGTGGTACCCCTTACGTTTTTTTTTTGGGGCGAAAAATTAAGTTTCTCCAATCTTCCCAAAACTCTGGATTCTGATAGAGGGCCATGAGACTTAGACCTGAGTGCAAAAATGGAGGCTCTAGCCCCTTCCAGAGCTGAGATATCGAAACTCAAAAATTCGGCCCGAAAAAAAAAACGACAGTGGTACCCCTTACGTTTTTTTTTTTGGGCGAAAAATTAAGTTTCTCCAATCTTCCCAAATTCCGATAGAGGGCCATGAGACTTAGACCTGAGTGCAAAAATGGAGGCTCTAGCCCCTTCCAGAGCTGAGATATCGAAACTCAAAAATTCGGCCCGAAAAAAAAACGACAGTGGTACCCCTTACGTTTTTTTTTTGGGCGAAAAATTAAGTTTCTCCAATCTTCCCAAATTCTGATAGAGGGCCATGAGTCTTAGACCTGAGTGCAAAAATGGAGGCTCTAGCCCCTTCCAGAGCTGAGATATCGAAACTCAAAAATTCGGCCCGAAAAAAAAACGACAGTGGTACCCCTTACGTTTTTTTTTTTGGGCGAAAAATTAAGTTTCTCCAATCTTCCCAAATTCTGATAGAGGGCCATGAGACTTAGACCTGAGTGCAAAAATGGAGGCTCTAGCCCCTTCCAGAGCTGAGATATCGAAACTTAAAAATTCGGCCCGAAAAAAAAAACGACAGTGGTACCCCTTACGTTTTTTTTTTGGGCGAAAAATTAAGTTTCTCCAATCTTCCCAAATTCTGATAGAGGGCCATGAGTCTTAGACCTGAGTGCAAAAATGGAGGCTCTAGCCCCTTCCAGAGCTGAGATATCGAAACTCAAAAATTCGGCCCGAAAAAAAAACGACAGTGGTACCCCTTACGTTTTTTTTTTTGGGCGAAAAATTAAGTTTCTCCAATCTTCCCAAATTCTGATAGAGGACCATGAGACTTAGACCTGAGTGCAAAAATGGAGGCTCTAGCCCCTTCCAGAGCTGACATATCGAAACTCAAAAATTCGGCCCGAAAAAAAAACGACAGTGGTACCCCTTACGTTTTTTTTTTGGGCGAAAAATTAAGTTTCTCCAATCTTCCCAAATTCTGATAGAGGGCCATGAGACTTAGACCTGAGTCCAAAAATGGAGGCTCTAGCCCCTTCCAGAGCTGAGATATCAAAACTCAAAAATTCGGCCCGAAAAAAAAAAACGACAGTGGTACCCCTTACGTTTTTTTTTTAGGCGAAAAATTAAGTTTCTCCAATCTTCCCAAATTCTGATAGAGGGCCATGAGACTTAGACCTGAGTGCAAAAATGGAGGCTCTAACCCCTTCCAGAGCTGAGATATCGAAACTCAAAAATTCGGCCCAAAAAAAAAAACGACAGTGGTACCCCTTACGTTTTTTTTTGGGCGAAAAATTAAGTTTCTCCAATCTTCCCAAATTCTGATAGAGGGCCATGAGACTTAGACCTGAGTGCAAAAATGGAGGCTCTAGCCCCTTCCAGAGCTGAGATATCGAAACTCAAAAATTCGGCCCGAAAAAAAAACGACAGTGGTACCCCTTACGTTTTTTTTTTGGGGCGAAAAATTAAGTTTCTCCAATCTTCCCAAAACTCTGGATTCTGATAGAGGGCCATGAGACTTAGACCTGAGTGCAAAAATGGAGGCTCTAGCCCCTTCCAGAGCTGAGATATCGAAACTCAAAAATTCGGCCCGAAAAAAAAACGACAGTGGTACCCCTTACGTTTTTTTTTTTTGGGGCAAAAAATTAAGTTTCTCCAATCTTCCAAAATTCTGATAGAGGGCCATGAGACTTAGACCTGAGTGCAAAAATGGAGGCTCTAGCCCCTTCCAGAGCTGAGATATCGAAACTCAAAAATTCGGCCCAAAAAAAAAACGACAGTGGTACCCCTTACGTTTTTTTTTTGGGGCGAAAAATAAAGTTTCTCCAATCTTCCCAAAACTCTGGATTCTGATAGAGGGCCATGAGACTTAGACCTGACTGCAAAAATGGAGGCTCTAGCCCCTTCCAGAGCTGAGATATCGAAACTCAAAAATTCGGCCCAAAAAAAAAACGACAGTGGTACCCCTTACGTTTTTTTTTGGGCGAAAAATTAAGTTTCTCCAATCTTCCCAAATTCTGATAGAGGGCCATGAGACTTAGACCTGAGTGCAAAAATGGAGGCTCTAGCCCCTTCCAGAGCTGAGATATCGAAACTCAAAAATTCGGCCCGAAAAAAAAAACGACAGTGGTACCCCTTACGTTTTTTTTTTTGGGCGAAAAATTAAGTTTCTCCAATCTTCCCAAATTCTGATAGAGGGCCATGAGACTTAGACCTGAGTGCAAAAATGGAGGCTCTAGCCCCTTCCAGAGCTGAGATATCGAAACTCAAAAATTCGGCCCGAAAAAAAAACGACAGTGGTACCCCTTACGTTTTTTTTTGGGGGCGAAAAATTAAGTTTCTCCAATCTTCCCAAAACTCTGGATTCTGATAGAGGGCCATGAGACTTAGACCTGAGTGCAAAAATGGAGGCTCTAGCCCCTTCCAGAGCTGAGATATCGAAACTCAAAAATTCGGCCCGAAAAAAAACGACAGTGGTACCCCTTACGTTTTTTTTTTGGGGGCGAAAAATTAAGTTTCTCCAATCTTCCCAAATTCTGATAGAGGGCCATGAGACTTAGACCTGAGTGCAAAAATGGAGGCTCTAGCCCCTTCCAGAGCTGAGATATCGAAACCCAAAAATTCGGCCCGAAAAAAAAACGACAGTGGTACCCTTACGTTTTTTTTTTGGGCGAAAAATTAAGTTTCTCCAATCTTCCCAAATTCTGATAGAGGGCCATGAGTCTTAGACCTGAGTGCAAAAATGGAGGCTCTAGCCCCTTCCAGAGCTGAGATATCGAAACTCAAAAATTCGGCCCGAAAAAAAAACGACAGTGGTACCCCTTACGTTTTTTTTTGGGGGGCAAAAAATTAAGTTTCTCCAATCTTCCCAAAACTCTGGATTCTGATAGAGGGCCATGAGACTTAGACCTGAGTGCAAAAATGGAGGCTCTAGCCCCTTCCAGAGCTGAGATATCGAAACTCAAAAATTCGGCCCGAAAAAAAAAAACGACAGTGGTACCCCTTACGTTTTTTTTTTTTTGGGCGAAAAATTAAGTTTATCCAATCTTCCCAAATTCTGATAGAGGGCCATGAGACTTAGACCTGAGTGCAAAAATGGAGGCTCTATCCCCTTCCAGAGCTGACATATCGAAACTCAAAAATTCGGCCCGAAAAAAAAAAACGACAGTGGTACCCCTTACGTTTTGTTTTTTTTGGGCGAAAAATTAAGTTTCTCCAATCTTCCCAAATTCTGATAGAGGGCCATGAGACTTAGACCTGAGTGCAAAAATGGAGGCTCTAGCCCCTTCCAGAGCTGAGATATCGAAACTCAAAAATTCGGCCCGAAAAAAAAAACGACAGTGGTACCCCTTACGTTTTTTTTTTTGGGGCAAAAAATTAAGTTTCTCCAATCTTCCCAAATTCTGATAGAGGGCCATGAGACTTAGACCTGAGTGCAAAAATGGAGGCTCTAGCCCCTTCCAGAGCTGAGATATCGAAACTCAAAAATTCGGCCCGAAAAAAAAACGACAGTGGTACCCCTTACGTTTTTTTTTTGGGCGAAAAATTAAGTTTCTCCAATCTTCCCAAATTTTGATAGAGGGCCATGAGACTTAGACCTGAGTGCAAAAATGGAGGCACTAGCCCCTTCCAGAGCTGAGATATCGAAACTCAAAAATTCGGCCCAAAAAAAAAAACGACAGTGGTACCCCTTACGTTTTTTTTTTGGGCGAAAAATTAAGTTTCTCCAATCTTCCCAAATTCTGATAGAGGGCCATGAGACTTAGACCTGAGTGCAAAAATGGAGGCTCTAGCCCCTTCCAGAGCTGAGATATCGAAACTCAAAAATTCGGCCCGAAAAAAAAAACGACAGTGGTACCCCTTACGTTTTTTTTTTTGGGCGAAAAATTAAGTTTCTCCAATCTTCCCAAATTCTGATAGAGGGCCATGAGACTTAGACCTGAGTGCAAAAATGGAGGCTCTAGCCCCTTCCAGAGCTGAGATATCGAAACTCAAAAATTCGGCCCGAAAAAAAAACGACAGTGGTACCCCTTACGTTTTTTTTTTGGGGGCAAAAAATTAAGTTTCTCCAATCTTCCCAAATTCTGATAGAGGGCCATGAGACTTAGACCTGAGTGCAAAAATGGAGGCTCTAGCCCCTTCCAGAGCTGAGATATCGAAACTCAAAAATTCGGCCCAAAAAAAAAACGACAGTGGTACCCCTTACGTTTTTTTTTTGGGCGAAAAATTAAGTTTCTCCAATCTTCCCAAATTCTGATAGAGGGCCATGAGACTTAGACCTGAGTGCAAAAATGGAGGCTCTAGCCCCTTCCAGAGCTGAGATATCGAAACCCAAAAATTCGGCCCGAAAAAAAAACGACAGTGGTACCCTTACGTTTTTTTTTTGGGCGAAAAATTAAGTTTCTCCAATCTTCCCAAATTCTGATAGAGGGCCATGAGTCTTAGACCTGAGTGCAAAAATGGAGGCTCTAGCCCCTTCCAGAGCTGAGATATCGAAACTCAAAAATTCGGCCCGAAAAAAAAACGACAGTGGTACCCCTTACGTTTTTTTTTTTGGGGCAAAAAATTAAGTTTCTCCAATCTTCCCAAAACTCTGGATTCTGATAGAGGGCCATGAGACTTAGACCTGAGTGCAAAAATGGAGGCTCTAGCCCCTTCCAGAGCTGAGATATCGAAACTCAAAAATTCGGCCCGAAAAAAAAAAACGACAGTGGTACCCCTTACGTTTTTTTTTTTTTTGGGCAAAAAATTAAGTTTATCCAATCTTCCCAAATTCTGATAGAGGGCCATGAGACTTAGACCTGAGTGCAAAAATGGAGGCTCTATCCCCTTCCAGAGCTGACATATCGAAACTCAAAAATTCGGCCCGAAAAAAAAAAACGACAGTGGTACCCCTTACGTTTTGTTTTTTTTGGGCGAAAAATTAAGTTTCTCCAATCTTCCCAAATTCTGATAGAGGGCCATGAGACTTAGACCTGAGTGCAAAAATGGAGGCTCTAGCCCCTTCCAGAGCTGAGATATCGAAACTCAAAAATTCGGCCCGAAAAAAAAAACGACAGTGGTACCCCTTACGTTTTTTTTTTTGGGGCAAAAAATTAAGTTTCTCCAATCTTCCCAAATTCTGATAGAGGGCCATGAGACTTAGACCTGAGTGCAAAAATGGAGGCTCTAGCCCCTTCCAGAGCTGAGATATCGAAACTCAAAAATTCGGCCCGAAAAAAAAACGACAGTGGTACCCCTTACGTTTTTTTTTGGACGAAAAATTAAGTTTCTCCAATCTTCCCAAATTCTGATAGAGGGCCATGAGACTTAGACCTGAGTGCAAAAATGGAGGCTCTAGACCCTTCCAGAGCTGAGATATGGAAACTCAAAAATTCCACCCGGAAAAAAAAACCGACAATGGTACCCCTTTCGTTTTTTTTTTTCGGGCGAAAAATTAAATTTCTCCAATCTTCTCAAAACTCTGGATTCTGATAGAGGGCCACGAGACTTAAACCTGAGTGCAAAAATGGAGGCTCTAGACCCTTCCAGAGCTGAGATATGGAAACTCAAAAATTCCAACCGGAAAAAAAAAAACGACAATGGTACCCCTTTCGTTTTTTTTTTTCGGGCGAAAAATTAAGTTTCTCCAATCTTCTCAAAACTCTGGATTCTGATAGAGGGCCATGAGACTTAAACCTGAGTGCAAAAATGGAGGCTCTAGACCCTTCCAGAGCTGAGATATGGAAACTCAAAAATTCCACCCGGAAAAAAAAACGACAGTGGTACCCCTTTCGGGGGTTTTTTTTCGGGCGAAAAATTAAGTTTCTCCAATGTTCTCAAAACTCTGGATTCTGATAGAGGGCCATGAGACTTAAACCTGAGTGCAAAAATGGAGGCTCTAGACACTTCCAGAGCTGAGATATGGAAACTCAAAAATTCCACCCGGAAAAAAAAAACTACAGTGGTACCCCTTACGTTTTTTTTTTGGGCGAAAAATTAAGTTTCTCCAATCTTCCCAAATTCTGATAGAGGGCCATGAGTCTTAGACCTGAGTGCAAAAATGGAGGCTCTAGCCCCTTCCAGAGCTGAGATATCGAAACTCAAAAATTCGGCCCGAAAAAAAAACGACAGTGGTACCCCTTACGTTTTTTTTTTTGGGCGAAAAATTAAGTTTCTCCAATCTTCCCAAATTCTGATAGAGGGCCATGAGACTTAGACCTGAGTGCAAAAATGGAGGCTCTAGCCCCTTCCAGAGCTGAGATATCGAAACTCAAAAATTCGGCCCGAAAAAAAAAACGACAGTGGTACCCCTTACGTTTTTTTTTTGGGCGAAAAATTAAGTTTCTCCAATCTTCCCAAATTCTGATAGAGGGCCATGAGTCTTAGACCTGAGTGCAAAAATGGAGGCTCTAGCCCCTTCCAGAGCTGAGATATCGAAACTCAAAAATTCGGCCCGAAAAAAAAACGACAGTGGTACCCCTCACGTTTTTTTTTTTGGGCGAAAAATTAAGTTTCTCCAATCTTCCCAAATTCTGATAGAGGACCATGAGACTTAGACCTGAGTGCAAAAATGGAGGCTCTAGCCCCTTCCAGAGCTGACATATTGAAACTCAAAAATTCGGCCCGAAAAAAAAAACGACAGTGGTACCCCTTACGGTTTTTTTTTGGGGCGAAAAATTAAGTTTCTCCAATCTTCCCAAAACTCTGGATTCTGATAGAGGGCCATGAGACTTAGACCTGAGTGCAAAAATGGAGGCTCTAGCCCCTTCCAGAGCTGAGATATCGAAACTCAAAAATTCGGCCCGAAAAAAAAACGACAGTGGTACCCCTTACGTTTTTTTTTTTGGGCGAAAAATTAAGTTTCTCCAATCTTCCCAAATTCTGATAGAGGGCCATGAGACTTAGACCTGAGTGCAAAAATGGAGGCTCTAGCCCCTTCCAGAGCTGAGATATCGAAACTCAAAAATTCGGCCCGAAAAAAAAACGACAGTGGTACCCCTTACGTTTTTTTTTTGGGGCGAAAAATTAAGTTTCTCCAATCTTCCCAAATTGTGATAGAGGGCCATGAGACTTAGACCTGAGTGCAAAAATGGAGGCTCTAGCCCCTTCCAGAGCTGAGATATCGAAACTCAAAAATTCGGCCCGAAAAAAAAACGACAGTGGTACCCCTTACGGTTTTTTTTTGGGCGAAAAATTAAGTTTCTCCAATCTTCCCAAATTCTGATAGAGGGCCATGAGACTTAGACCTGAGTGCAAAAATGGAGGCTCTAGCCCTTTCCAGAGCTGAGATATCAAAACTCAAAAATTCGGCCCGAAAAAAAAAACGACAGTGGTACCCCTTACGTTTTTTTTTTTGGGCGAAAAATTAAGTTTCTCCAATCTTCCCAAATTCTGATAGAGGGCCATGAGACTTAGACCTGAGTGCAAAAATGGAGGCTCTAGCCCCTTCCAGAGCTGAGATATCGAAACTCAAAAATTCGGCCCGAAAAAAAAACGACAGTGGTACCCCTTACGGTTTTTTTTTGGGGCGAAAAATTAAGTTTCTCCAATCTTCCCAAAACTCTGGATTCTGATAGAGGGCCATGAGACTTAGACCTGAGTGCAAAAATGGAGGCTCTAGCCCCTTCCAGAGCTGAGATATCGAAACTCAAAAATTCGGCCCGAAAAAAAAACGACAGTGGTACCCCTTACGTTTTTTTTTTTGGGCGAAAAATTAAGTTTCTCCAATCTTCCCAAATTCTGATAGAGGGCCATGAGACTTAGACCTGAGTGCAAAAATGGAGGCTCTAGCCCCTTCCAGAGCTGAGATATCGAAACTCAAAAATTCGGCCCGAAAAAAAAACGACAGTGGTACCCCTTACGTTTTTTTTTTGGGCGAAAAATTAAGTTTCTCCAATCTTCCCAAATTCTGATAGAGGGCCATGAGACTTAGACCTGAGTGCAAAAATGGAGGCTCTAGCCCCTTCCAGAGCTGAGATATCAAAACTCAAAAATTCGGCCCGAAAAAAAAAACGACAGTGGTACCCCTTACGTTTTTTTTTTTAGGCGAAAAATTAAGTTTCTCCAATCTTCCCAAATTCTGATAGAGGGCCATGAGACTTAGACCTGAGTGCAAAAATGGAGGCTCTAACCCCTTCCAGAGCTGAGATATCGAAACTCAAAAATTCGGCCCAAAAAAAAAACGACAGTGGTACCCCTTACGTTTTTTTTTTGGGGCGAAAAATTAAGTTTCTCCAATCTTCCCAAAACTCTGGATTCTGATAGAGGGCCATGAGACTTAGACCTGAGTGCAAAAATGGAGGCTCTAGCCCCTTCCAGAGCTGAGATATCGAAACTCAAAAATTCGGCCCGAAAAAAAAAACGACAGTGGTACCCCTTACGTTTTTTTTTTTGGGCGAAAAATTAAGTTTCTCCAATCTTCCCAAATTCCGATAGAGGGCCATGAGACTTAGACCTGAGTGCAAAAATGGAGGCTCTAGCCCCTTCCAGAGCTGAGATATCGAAACTCAAAAATTCGGCCCGAAAAAAAAACGACAGTGGTACCCCTTACGTTTTTTTTTTGGGCGAAAAATTAAGTTTCTCCAATCTTCCCAAATTCTGATAGAGGGCCATGAGTCTTAGACCTGAGTGCAAAAATGGAGGCTCTAGCCCCTTCCAGAGCTGAGATATCGAAACTCAAAAATTCGGCCCGAAAAAAAAACGACAGTGGTACCCCTTACGTTTTTTTTTTTGGGCGAAAAATTAAGTTTCTCCAATCTTCCCAAATTCTGATAGAGGGCCATGAGACTTAGACCTGAGTGCAAAAATGGAGGCTCTAGCCCCTTCCAGAGCTGAGATATCGAAACTTAAAAATTCGGCCCGAAAAAAAAAACGACAGTGGTACCCCTTACGTTTTTTTTTTGGGCGAAAAATTAAGTTTCTCCAATCTTCCCAAATTCTGATAGAGGGCCATGAGTCTTAGACCTGAGTGCAAAAATGGAGGCTCTAGCCCCTTCCAGAGCTGAGATATCGAAACTCAAAAATTCGGCCCGAAAAAAAAACGACAGTGGTACCCCTTACGTTTTTTTTTTTGGGCGAAAAATTAAGTTTCTCCAATCTTCCCAAATTCTGATAGAGGACCATGAGACTTAGACCTGAGTGCAAAAATGGAGGCTCTAGCCCCTTCCAGAGCTGACATATCGAAACTCAAAAATTCGGCCCGAAAAAAAAACGACAGTGGTACCCCTTACGTTTTTTTTTTGGGCGAAAAATTAAGTTTCTCCAATCTTCCCAAATTCTGATAGAGGGCCATGAGACTTAGACCTGAGTCCAAAAATGGAGGCTCTAGCCCCTTCCAGAGCTGAGATATCAAAACTCAAAAATTCGGCCCGAAAAAAAAAAACGACAGTGGTACCCCTTACGTTTTTTTTTTAGGCGAAAAATTAAGTTTCTCCAATCTTCCCAAATTCTGATAGAGGGCCATGAGACTTAGACCTGAGTGCAAAAATGGAGGCTCTAACCCCTTCCAGAGCTGAGATATCGAAACTCAAAAATTCGGCCCAAAAAAAAAAACGACAGTGGTACCCCTTACGTTTTTTTTTGGGCGAAAAATTAAGTTTCTCCAATCTTCCCAAATTCTGATAGAGGGCCATGAGACTTAGACCTGAGTGCAAAAATGGAGGCTCTAGCCCCTTCCAGAGCTGAGATATCGAAACTCAAAAATTCGGCCCGAAAAAAAAACGACAGTGGTACCCCTTACGTTTTTTTTTTGGGGCGAAAAATTAAGTTTCTCCAATCTTCCCAAAACTCTGGATTCTGATAGAGGGCCATGAGACTTAGACCTGAGTGCAAAAATGGAGGCTCTAGCCCCTTCCAGAGCTGAGATATCGAAACTCAAAAATTCGGCCCGAAAAAAAAAACGACAGTGGTACCCCTTACGTTTTTTTTTTTGGGCGAAAAATTAAGTTTCTCCAATCTTCCCAAATTCCGATAGAGGGCCATGAGACTTAGACCTGAGTGCAAAAATGGAGGCTCTAGCCCCTTCCAGAGCTGAGATATCGAAACTCAAAAATTCGGCCCGAAAAAAAAACGACAGTGGTACCCCTTACGTTTTTTTTTTGGGCGAAAAATTAAGTTTCTCCAATCTTCCCAAATTCTGATAGAGGGCCATGAGTCTTAGACCTGAGTGCAAAAATGGAGGCTCTAGCCCCTTCCAGAGCTGAGATATCGAAACTCAAAAATTCGGCCCGAAAAAAAAACGACAGTGGTACCCCTTACGTTTTTTTTTTTGGGCGAAAAATTAAGTTTCTCCAATCTTCCCAAATTCTGATAGAGGGCCATGAGACTTAGACCTGAGTGCAAAAATGGAGGCTCTAGCCCCTTCCAGAGCTGAGATATCGAAACTCAAAAATTCGGCCCGAAAAAAAAAACGACAGTGGTACCCCTTACGTTTTTTTTTTGGGCGAAAAATTAAGTTTCTCCAATCTTCCCAAATTCTGATAGAGGGCCATGAGTCTTAGACCTGAGTGCAAAAATGGAGGCTCTAGCCCCTTCCAGAGCTGAGATATCGAAACTCAAAAATTCGGCCCGAAAAAAAAACGACAGTGGTACCCCTTACGTTTTTTTTTTTGGGCGAAAAATTAAGTTTCTCCAATCTTCCCAAATTCTGATAGAGGACCATGAGACTTAGACCTGAGTGCAAAAATGGAGGCTCTAGCCCCTTCCAGAGCTGACATATCGAAACTCAAAAATTCGGCCCGAAAAAAAAAACGACAGTGGTACCCCTTACGGTTTTTTTTTTGGGGCGAAAAATTAAGTTTCTCCAATCTTCCCAAAACTCTGGATTCTGATAGAGGGCCATGAGACTTAGACCTGAGTGCAAAAATGGAGGCTCTAGCCCCTTCCAGAGCTGAGATATCGAAACTCAAAAATTCGGCCCGAAAAAAAAACGACAGTGGTACCCCTTACGTTTTTTTTTTTTGGGCGAAAAATTAAGTTTCTCCAATCTTCCCAAATTCTGATAGAGGGCCATGAGACTTAGACCTGAGTGCAAAAATGGAGGCTCTAGCCCCTTCCAGAGCTGAGATATCGAAACTCAAAAATTCGGCACGAAAAAAAAACGACAGTGGTACCCCTTACGTTTTTTTTTTGGGGCGAAAAATTAAGTTTCTCCAATCTTCCCAAATTGTGATAGAGGGCCATGAGACTTAGACCTGAGTGCAAAAATGGAGGCTCTAGCCCCTTCCAGAGCTGAGATATCGAAACTCAAAAATTCGGCCCGAAAAAAAAACGACAGTGGTACCCCTTACGTTTTTTTTTTTGGGCGAAAAATTAAGTTTCTCCAATCTTCCCAAATTCTGATAGAGGGCCATGAGACTTAGACCTGAGTGCAAAAATGGAGGCTCTAGCCCTTTCCAGAGCTGAGATATCAAAACTCAAAAATTCGGCCCGAAAAAAAAAACGACAGTGGTACCCCTTACGTTTTTTTTTTTGGGGCGAAAAATTAAGTTTCTCCAATCTTCCCAAATTCTGATAGAGGGCCATGAGACTTAGACCTGAGTGCAAAAATGGAGGCTCTAGCCCCTTCCAGAGCTGAGATATCGAAACTCAAAAATTCGGCCCGAAAAAAAAACGACAGTGGTACCCCTTACGTTTTTTTTTTGGGGCGAAAAATTAAGTTTCTCCAATCTTCCCAAAACTCTGGATTCTGATAGAGGGCCATGAGACTTAGACTTGAGTGCAAAAATGGAGGCTCTAGCCCCTTCCAGAGCTGAGATATCGAAACTCAAAAATTCGGCCCGAAAAAAAAACGACAGTGGTACCCCTTACGTTTTTTTTTTTGGGCGAAAAATTAAGTTTCTCCAATCTTCCCAAATTCTGATAGAGGGCCATGAGACTTAGACCTGAGTGCAAAAATGGAGGCTCTAGCCCCTTCCAGAGCTGAGATATCGAAACTCAAAAATTCGGCCCGAAAAAAAAAACGACAGTGGTACCCCTTACGTTTTTTTTTTGGGCGAAAAATTAAGTTTCTCCAATCTTCCCAAATTCTGATAGAGGGCCATGAGTCTTAGACCTGAGTGCAAAAATGGAGGCTCTAGCCCCTTCCAGAGCTGAGATATCGAAACTCAAAAATTCGGCCCGAAAAAAAAACGACAGTGGTACCCCTTACGTTTTTTTTTTTGGGCGAAAAATTAAGTTTCTCCAATCTTCCCAAATTCTGATAGAGGACCATGAGACTTAGACCTGAGTGCAAAAATGGAGGCTCTAGCCCCTTCCAGAGCTGACATATCGAAACTCAAAAATTCGGCCCGAAAAAAAAAACGACAGTGGTACCCCTTACGGTTTTTTTTTTGGGGCGAAAAATTAAGTTTCTCCAATCTTCCCAAAACTCTGGATTCTGATAGAGGGCCATGAGACTTAGACCTGAGTGCAAAAATGGAGGCTCTAGCCCCTTCCAGAGCTGAGATATCGAAACTCAAAAATTCGGCCCGAAAAAAAAACGACAGTGGTACCCCTTACGTTTTTTTTTTTTGGGCGAAAAATTAAGTTTCTCCAATCTTCCCAAATTCTGATAGAGGGCCATGAGACTTAGACCTGAGTGCAAAAATGGAGGCTCTAGCCCCTTCCAGAGCTGACATATCGAAACTCAAAAATTCGGCCCGAAAAAAAAAACGACAGTGGTACCCCTTACGGTTTTTTTTTTGGGGCGAAAAATTAAGTTTCTCCAATCTTCCCAAAACTCTGGATTCTGATAGAGGGCCATGAGACTTAGACCTGAGTGCAAAAATGGAGGCTCTAGCCCCTTCCAGAGCTGAGATATCGAAACTCAAAAATTCGGCCCGAAAAAAAAACGACAGTGGTACCCCTTACGTTTTTTTTTTGGGCGAAAAATTAAGTTTCTCCAATCTTCCCAAATTCTGATAGAGGGCCATGAGACTTAGACCTGAGTGCAAAAATGGAGGCTCTAGCCCTTTCCAGAGCTGAGATATCAAAACTCAAAAATTCGGCCCGAAAAAAAAAACGACAGTGGTACCCCTTACGTTTTTTTTTTTGGGGCGAAAAATTAAGTTTCTCCAATCTTCCCAAATTCTGATAGAGGGCCATGAGACTTAGACCTGAGTGCAAAAATGGAGGCTCTAGCCCCTTCCAGAGCTGAGATATCGAAACTCAAAAATTCGGCCCGAAAAAAAAACGACAGTGGTACCCCTTACGTTTTTTTTTTTGGGGCGAAAAATTAAGTTTCTCCAATCTTCCCAAAACTCTGATAGAGGGCCATGAGTCTTAGACCTGAGTGCAAAAATGGAGGCTCTAGCCCCTTCCAGAGCTGAGATATCGAAACTCAAAAATTCGGCCCGAAAAAAAAACGACAGTGGTACCCCTTACGTTTTTTTTTTTTGGGCGAAAAATTAAGTTTCTCCAATCTTCCCAAATTCTGATAGAGGACCATGAGACTTAGACCTGAGTGCAAAAATGGAGGCTCTAGCCCCTTCCAGAGCTGACATATCGAAACTCAAAAATTCGGCCCGAAAAAAAAAACGACAGTGGTACCCCTTACGGTTTTTTTTTTGGGGCGAAAAATTAAGTTTCTCCAATCTTCCCAAAACTCTGGATTCTGATAGAGGGCCATGAGACTTAGACCTGAGTGCAAAAATGGAGGCTCTAGCCCCTTCCAGAGCTGAGATATCGAAACTCAAAAATTCGGCCCGAAAAAAAAACGACAGTGGTACCCCTTACGTTTTTTTTTTTTGGGCGAAAAATTAAGTTTCTCCAATCTTCCCAAATTCTGATAGAGGGCCATGAGACTTAGACCTGAGTGCAAAAATGGAGGCTCTAGCCCCTTCCAGAGCTGAGATATCGAAACTCAAAAATTCGGCCCGAAAAAAAAACGACAGTGGTACCCCTTACGTTTTTTTTTTGGGGCGAAAAATTAAGTTTCTCCAATCTTCCCAAATTGTGATAGAGGGCCATGAGACTTAGACCTGAGTGCAAAAATGGAGGCTCTAGCCCCTTCCAGAGCTGAGATATCGAAACTCAAAAATTCGGCCCGAAAAAAAAACGACAGTGGTACCCCTTACGTTTTTTTTTTGGGCGAAAAATTAAGTTTCTCCAATCTTCCCAAATTCTGATAGAGGGCCATGAGACTTAGACCTGAGTGCAAAAATGGAGGCTCTAGCCCTTTCCAGAGCTGAGATATCAAAACTCAAAAATTCGGCCCGAAAAAAAAAACGACAGTGGTACCCCTTACGTTTTTTTTTTTGGGGCGAAAAATTAAGTTTCTCCAATCTTCCCAAATTCTGATAGAGGGCCATGAGACTTAGACCTGAGTGCAAAAATGGAGGCTCTAGCCCCTTCCAGAGCTGAGATATCGAAACTCAAAAATTCGGCCCGAAAAAAAAACGACAGTGGTACCCCTTACGTTTTTTTTTTGGGGCGAAAAATTAAGTTTCTCCAATCTTCCCAAAACTCTGGATTCTGATAGAGGGCCATGAGACTTAGACCTGAGTGCAAAAATGGAGGCTCTAGCCCCTTCCAGAGCTGAGATATCGAAACTCAAAAATTCGGCCCGAAAAAAAAACGACAGTGGTACCCCTTACGTTTTTTTTTTTGGGCGAAAAATTAAGTTTCTCCAATCTTCCCAAATTCTGATAGAGGGCCATGAGACTTAGACCTGAGTGCAAAAATGGAGGCTCTAGCCCCTTCCAGAGCTGAGATATCGAAACTCAAAAATTCGGCCCGAAAAAAAAACGACAGTGGTACCCCTTAAGTTTTTTTTGGGCGAAAAATTAAGTTTCTCCAATCTTCCCAAATTCTGATAGAGGGCCATGAGACTTAGACCTGAGTGCAAAAATGGAGGCTCTAGCCCCTTCCAGAGCTGAGATATCAAAACTCAAAAATTCGGCCCGAAAAAAAAAACGACAGTGGTACCCCTTACGTTTTTTTTTTTTAGGCGAAAAATTAAGTTTCTCCAATCTTCCCAAATTCTGATAGAGGGCCATGAGACTTAGACCTGAGTGCAAAAATGGAGGCTCTAACCCCTTCCAGAGCTGAGATATCGAAACTCAAAAATTCGGCCCAAAAAAAAAACGACAGTGGTACCCCTTACGTTTTTTTTTGGGCGAAAAATTAAGTTTCTCCAATCTTCCCAAATTCTGATAGAGGGCCATGAGACTTAGACCTGAGTGCAAAAATGGAGGCTCTAGCCCCTTCCAGAGCTGAGATATCGAAACTCAAAAATTCGGCCCGAAAAAAAAACGACAGTGGTACCCCTTACGTTTTTTTTTTGGGGCGAAAAATTAAGTTTCTCCAATCTTCCCAAAACTCTGGATTCTGATAGAGGGCCATGAGACTTAGACCTGAGTGCAAAAATGGAGACTCTAGCCCCTTCCAGAGCTGAGATATCGAAACTCAAAAATTCGGCCCGAAAAAAAAAACGACAGTGGTACCCCTTACGTTTTTTTTTTTGGGCGAAAAATTAAGTTTCTCCAATCTTCCCAAATTCCGATAGAGGGCCATGAGACTTAGACCTGAGTGCAAAAATGGAGGCTCTAGCCCCTTCCAGAGCTGAGATATCGAAACTCAAAAATTCGGCCCGAAAAAAAAACGACAGTGGTACCCCTTACGTTTTTTTTTTTGGGCGAAAAATTAAGTTTCTCCAATCTTCCCAAATTCTGATAGAGGGCCATGAGACTTAGACCTGAGTGCAAAAATGGAGGCTCTAGCCCCTTCCAGAGCTGAGATATCAAAACTCAAAAATTCGGTCCGAAAAAAAAAACGACAGTGGTACCCCTTACGTT
Source organism: Pimephales promelas (assembly GCF_988280905.1). Classification (NCBI taxonomy): domain Eukaryota; kingdom Metazoa; phylum Chordata; class Actinopteri; order Cypriniformes; family Leuciscidae; genus Pimephales; species Pimephales promelas. Next base: position 1,858,980 of record NC_142784.1, on the reverse strand, counting down.
TTTTTTTTTAGGCGAAAAATTAAGTTTCTCCAATCTTCCCAAATTCTGATAGAGGGCCATGAGACTTAGACCTGAGTGCAAAAATGGAGGCTCTAGCCCCTTCCAGAGCTGAGATATCGAAACTCAAAAATTCGGCCCAAAAAAAAAACGACAGTGGTACCCCTTACGTTTTTTTTTGGGCGAAAAATTAAGTTTCTCCAATCTTCCCAAATTCTGATAGAGGGCCATGAGACTTAGACCTGAGTGCAAAAATGGAGGCTCTAGCCCCTTCCAGAGCTGAGATATCGAAACTCAAAAATTCGGCCCGAAAAAAAAACGACAGTGGTACCCCTTACGTTTTTTTTTGGGGCGAAAAATTAAGTTTCTCCAATCTTCCCAAATTCTGATAGAGGGCCATGAGACTTAGACCTGAGTGCAAAAATGGAGGCTCTAGCCCCTTCCAGAGCTGAGATATCGAAACTCAAAAATTCGGCCCGAAAAAAAAACGACAGTGGTACCCCTTACGTTTTTTTTTTTGGACGAAAAATTAAGTTTCTCCAATCTTCCCAAATTCTGATAGAGGGCCATGAGACTTAGACCTGAGTGCAAAAATGGAGGCTCTAGCCCCTTCCAGAGCTGAGATATTGAAACTCAAAAATTCGGCCCAAAAAAAAAAACGACAGTGGTACCCCTTACGTTTTTTTTTTGGGCGAAAAATTAAGTTTCTCCAATCTTCCCAAATTCTGATAGAGGGCCATGAGACTTAGACCTGAGTGCAAAAATGGAGGCTCTAGCCCCTTCCAGAGCTGAGATATCGAAACTCAAAAATTCGGCCCGAAAAAAAAAAACGACAGTGGTACCCCTTACGTTTTTTTTTTGGGTGAAAAATTAAGTTTCTCCAATCTTCCCAAATTCTGATAGAGGGCCATGAGACTTAGACCTGAGTGCAAAAATGGAGGCTCTAGCCCCTTCCAGAGCTGAGATATCGAAACTCAAAAATTCGGCCCGAAAAAAAAAACCACAGTGGTACCCCTTACGTTTTTTTTTTGGGCGAAAAATTAAGTTTCTCCAATTTTCCCAAATTCTGATAGAGGGCCATGAGATTTAGACCTGAGTGCAAAAATGGAGGCTCTAGCACCTTCCAGAGCTGAGATATCGAAACTCAAAAATTCGGCCCGAAAAAAAAACGACAGTGGTACCCCTTACGTTTTTTTTTTGGGCGAAAAATTAAGTTTCTCCAATCTTCCCAAATTCTGATAGAGGGCCATGAGACTTAGACCTGAGTGCAAAAATGGAGGCTCTAGCCCCTTCCAGAGCTGAGATATCGAAACTCAAAAATTCGGCCCGAAAAAAAAACGACAGTGGTACCCCTTACGGTTTTTTTTTGGGGCGAAAAATTAAGTTTCTCCAATCTTCCCAAAACTCTGGATTCTGATAGAGGGCCATGAGACTTAGACCTGAGTGCAAAAATGGAGGCTCTAGCCCCTTCCAGAGCTGAGATATCGAAACTCAAAAATTCGGCCCGAAAAAAAAACGACAGTGGTACCCCTTACGTTTTTTTTTTTGGGCGAAAAATTAAGTTTCTCCAATCTTCCCAAATTCTGATAGAGGGCCATGAGACTTAGACCTGAGTGCAAAAATGGAGGCTCTAGCCCCTTCCAGAGCTGAGATATCGAAACTCAAAAATTCGGCCCGAAAAAAAAACGACAGTGGTACCCCTTACGTTTTTTTTTTGGGCGAAAAATTAAGTTTCTCCAATCTTCCCAAATTCTGATAGAGGGCCATGAGACTTAGACCTGAGTGCAAAAATGGAGGCTCTAGCCCCTTCCAGAGCTGAGATATCAAAACTCAAAAATTCGGCCCGAAAAAAAAAACGACAGTGGTACCCCTTACGTTTTTTTTTTTAGGCGAAAAATTAAGTTTCTCCAATCTTCCCAAATTCTGATAGAGGGCCATGAGACTTAGACCTGAGTGCAAAAATGGAGGCTCTAACCCCTTCCAGAGCTGAGATATCGAAACTCAAAAATTCGGCCCAAAAAAAAAACGACAGTGGTACCCCTTACGTTTTTTTTTTGGGGCGAAAAATTACGTTTCTCCAATCTTCCCAAAACTCTGGATTCTGATAGAGGGCCATGAGACTTAGACCTGAGTGCAAAAATGGAGGCTCTAGCCCCTTCCAGAGCTGAGATATCGAAACTCAAAAATTCGGCCCGAAAAAAAAAACGACAGTGGTACCCCTTACGTTTTTTTTTTGGGCGAAAAATTAAGTTTCTCCAATCTTCCCAAATTCCGATAGAGGGCCATGAGACTTAGACCTGAGTGCAAAAATGGAGGCTCTAGCCCCTTCCAGAGCTGAGATATCGAAACTCAAAAATTCGGCCCGAAAAAAAAACGACAGTGGTACCCCTTACGTTTTTTTTTTGGGCGAAAAATTAAGTTTCTCCAATCTTCCCAAATTCTGATAGAGGGCCATGAGTCTTAGACCTGAGTGCAAAAATGGAGGCTCTAGCCCCTTCCAGAGCTGAGATATCGAAACTCAAAAATTCGGCCCGAAAAAAAAACGACAGTGGTACCCCTTACGTTTTTTTTTTTGGGCGAAAAATTAAGTTTCTCCAATCTTCCCAAATTCTGATAGAGGGCCATGAGACTTAGACCTGAGTGCAAAAATGGAGGCTCTAGCACCTTCCAGAGCTGAGATATCGAAACTTAAAAATTCGGCCCGAAAAAAAAAACGACAGTGGTACCCCTTACGTTTTTTTTTTGGGCGAAAAATTAAGTTTCTCCAATCTTCCCAAATTCTGATAGAGGGCCATGAGTCTTAGACCTGAGTGCAAAAATGGAGGCTCTAGCCCCTTCCAGAGCTGAGATATCGAAACTCAAAAATTCGGCCCGAAAAAAAAACGACAGTGGTACCCCTTACGTTTTTTTTTTTGGGCGAAAAATTAAGTTTCTCCAATCTTCCCAAATTCTGATAGAGGACCATGAGACTTAGACCTGAGTGCAAAAATGGAGGCTCTAGCCCCTTCCAGAGCTGACATATCGAAACTCAAAAATTCGGCCCGAAAAAAAAACGACAGTGGTACCCCTTACGTTTTTTTTTTGGGGCGAAAAATTAAGTTTCTCCAATCTTCCCAAAACTCTGGATTCTGATAGAGGGCCATGAGACTTAGACCTGAGTGCAAAAATGGAGGCTCTAGCCCCTTCCAGAGCTGAGATATCGAAACTCAAAAATTCGGCCCGAAAAAAAAAACGACAGTGGTACCCCTTACGTTTTTTTTTTTGGGCGAAAAATTAAGTTTCTCCAATCTTCCCAAATTCCGATAGAGGGCCATGAGACTTAGACCTGAGTGCAAAAATGGAGGCTCTAGCCCCTTCCAGAGCTGAGATATCGAAACTCAAAAATTCGGCCCGAAAAAAAAACGACAGTGGTACCCCTTACGTTTTTTTTTTGGCCGAAAAATTAAGTTTCTCCAATCTTCCCAAATTCTGATAGAGGGCCATGAGTCTTAGACCTGAGTGCAAAAATGGAGGCTCTAGCCCCTTCCAGAGCTGAGATATCGAAACTCAAAAATTCGGCCCGAAAAAAAAACGACAGTGGTACCCCTTACGTTTTTTTTTTTGGGCGAAAAATTAAGTTTCTCCAATCTTCCCAAATTCTGATAGAGGGCCATGAGACTTAGACCTGAGTGCAAAAATGGAGGCTCTAGCCCCTTCCAGAGCTGAGATATCGAAACTCAAAAATTCGGCCCGAAAAAAAAACGACAGTGGTACCCCTTACGTTTTTTTTTTTGGGCGAAAAATTAAGTTTCTCCAATCTTCCCAAATTCTGATAGAGGACCATGAGACTTAGACCTGAGTGCAAAAATGGAGGCTCTAGCCCCTTCCAGAGCTGACATATCGAAACTCAAAAATTCGGTCCGAAAAAAAAAACGACAGTGGTACCCCTTACGTTTTTTTTTTTAGGCGAAAAATTAAGTTTCTCCAATCTTCCCAAATTCTGATAGAGGGCCATGAGTCTTAGACCTGAGTGCAAAAATGGAGGCTCTAGCCCCTTCCAGAGCTGAGATATCGAAACTCAAAAATTCGGCCCGAAAAAAAACGACAGTGGTACCCCTTACGTTTTTTTTTGGGGCGAAAAATTAAGTTTCTCCAATCTTCCCAAATTCTGATAGAGGGCCATGAGACTTAGACCTGAGTGCAAAAATGGAGGCTCTAGCCCCTTCCAGAGCTGAGATATCGAAACTCAAAAATTCGGCCCGAAAAAAAACGACAGTGGTACCCCTTACGTTTTTTTTTTTGGACGAAAAATTAAGTTTCTCCAATCTTCCCAAATTCTGATAGAGGGCCATGAGACTTAGACCTGAGTGCAAAAATGGAGGCTCTAGCCCCTTCCAGAGCTGAGATATCGAAACTCAAAAATTCGGCCCAAAAAAAAAAACGACAGTGGTACCCCTTACGTTTTTTTTTGGGCGAAAAATTAAGTTTCTCCAATCTTCCCAAATTCTGATAGAGGGCCATGAGACTTAGACCTGAGTGCAAAAATGGAGGCTCTAGCCCCTTCCAGAGCTGAGATATCGAAACTCAAAAATTCGGCCCGAAAAAAAAAAACGACAGTGGTACCCCTTACGTTTTTTTTTTGGGTGAAAAATTAAGTTTCTCCAATCTTCCCAAATTCTGATAGAGGGCCATGAGACTTAGACCTGAGTGCAAAAATGGAGGCTCTAGCCCCTTCCAGAGCTGAGATATCGAAACTCAAAAATTCGGCCCGAAAAAAAAAACCACAGTGGTACCCCTTACGTTTTTTTTTTGGGCGAAAAATTAAGTTTCTCCAATTTTCCCAAATTCTGATAGAGGGCCATGAGATTTAGACCTGAGTGCAAAAATGGAGGCTCTAGCACCTTCCAGAGCTGAGATATCGAAACTCAAAAATTCGGCCCGAAAAAAAAACGACAGTGGTACCCCTTACGTTTTTTTTTTGGGCGAAAAATTAAGTTTCTCCAATCTTCCCAAATTCTGATAGAGGGCCATGAGACTTAGACCTGAGTGCAAAAATGGAGGCTCTAGCCCCTTCCAGAGCTGAGATATCGAAACTCAAAAATTCGGCCCGAAAAAAAAACGACAGTGGTACCCCTTACGGTTTTTTTTTGGGGCGAAAAATTAAGTTTCTCCAATCTTCCCAAAACTCTGGATTCTGATAGAGGGCCATGAGACTTAGACCTGAGTGCAAAAATGGAGGCTCTAGCCCCTTCCAGAGCTGAGATATCGAAACTCAAAAATTCGGCCCGAAAAAAAAACGACAGTGGTACCCCTTACGTTTTTTTTTTTGGGCGAAAAATTAAGTTTCTCCAATCTTCCCAAATTCTGATAGAGGGCCATGAGACTTAGACCTGAGTGCAAAAATGGAGGCTCTAGCCCCTTCCAGAGCTGAGATATCGAAACTCAAAAATTCGGCCCGAAAAAAAAACGACAGTGGTACCCCTTACGTTTTTTTTTTGGGCGAAAAATTAAGTTTCTCCAATCTTCCCAAATTCTGATAGAGGGCCATGAGACTTAGACCTGAGTGCAAAAATGGAGGCTCTAGCCCCTTCCAGAGCTGAGATATCAAAACTCAAAAATTCGGCCCGAAAAAAAAAACGACAGTGGTACCCCTTACGTTTTTTTTTTTAGGCGAAAAATTAAGTTTCTCCAATCTTCCCAAATTCTGATAGAGGGCCATGAGACTTAGACCTGAGTGCAAAAATGGAGGCTCTAACCCCTTCCAGAGCTGAGATATCGAAACTCAAAAATTCGGCCCAAAAAAAAAACGACAGTGGTACCCCTTACGTTTTTTTTTTGGGGCGAAAAATTAAGTTTCTCCAATCTTCCCAAAACTCTGGATTCTGATAGAGGGCCATGAGACTTAGACCTGAGTGCAAAAATGGAGGCTCTAGCCCCTTCCAGAGCTGAGATATCGAAACTCAAAAATTCGGCCCGAAAAAAAAAACGACAGTGGTACCCCTTACGTTTTTTTTTTGGGCGAAAAATTAAGTTTCTCCAATCTTCCCAAATTCCGATAGAGGGCCATGAGACTTAGACCTGAGTGCAAAAATGGAGGCTCTAGCCCCTTCCAGAGCTGAGATATCGAAACTCAAAAATTCGGCCCGAAAAAAAAACGACAGTGGTACCCCTTACGTTTTTTTTTTGGGCGAAAAATTAAGTTTCTCCAATCTTTCCAAATTCTGATAGAGGGCCATGAGTCTTAGACCTGAGTGCAAAAATGGGGGCTCTAGCCCCTTCCAGAGCTGAGATATCGAAACTCAAAAATTCGGCCCGAAAAAAAAACGACAGTGGTACCCCTTACGTTTTTTTTTTTGGGCGAAAAATTAAGTTTCTCCAATCTTCCCAAATTCTGATAGAGGGCCATGAGACTTAGACCTGAGTGCAAAAATGGAGGCTCTAGCACCTTCCAGAGCTGAGATATCGAAACTTAAAAATTCGGCCCGAAAAAAAAAACGACAGTGGTACCCCTTACGTTTTTTTTTTGGGCGAAAAATTAAGTTTCTCCAATCTTCCCAAATTCTGATAGAGGGCCATGAGTCTTAGACCTGAGTGCAAAAATGGAGGCTCTAGCCCCTTCCAGAGCTGAGATATCGAAACTCAAAAATTCGGCCCGAAAAAAAAACGACAGTGGTACCCCTTACGTTTTTTTTTTTGGGCGAAAAATTAAGTTTCTCCAATCTTCCCAAATTCTGATAGAGGACCATGAGACTTAGACCTGAGTGCAAAAATGGAGGCTCTAGCCCCTTCCAGAGCTGACATATCGAAACTCAAAAATTCGGCCCGAAAAAAAAACGACAGTGGTACCCCTTACGTTTTTTTTTTGGGGCGAAAAATTAAGTTTCTCCAATCTTCCCAAAACTCTGGATTCTGATAGAGGGCCATGAGACTTAGACCTGAGTGCAAAAATGGAGGCTCTAGCCCCTTCCAGAGCTGAGATATCGAAACTCAAAAATTCGGCCCGAAAAAAAAACGACAGTGGTACCCCTTACGTTTTTTTTTTTGGGCGAAAAATTAAGTTTCTCCAATCTTCCCAAATTCTGATAGAGGGCCATGAGACTTAGACCTGAGTGCAAAAATGGAGGCTCTAGCCCCTTCCAGAGCTGAGATATGGAAACTCAAAAATTCGGCCCGAAAAAAAAATGACAGTGGTACCCCTTACGTTTTTTTTTTGGCCGAAAAATTAAGTTTCTCCAATCTTCCCAAATTCTGATAGAGGGCCATGAGTCTTAGACCTGAGTGCAAAAATGGAGGCTCTAGCCCCTTCCAGAGCTGAGATATCGAAACTCAAAAATTCGGCCCGAAAAAAAAACGACAGTGGTACCCCTTACGTTTTTTTTTTTGGGCGAAAAATTAAGTTTCTCCAATCTTCCCAAATTCTGATAGAGGGCCATGAGACTTAGACCTGAGTGCAAAAATGGAGGCTCTAGCCCCTTCCAGAGCTGAGATATCGAAACTTAAAAATTCGGCCCGAAAAAAAAAACGACAGTGGTACCCCTTACGTTTTTTTTTTGGGCGAAAAATTAAGTTTCTCCAATCTTCCCAAATTCTGATAGAGGGCCATGAGTCTTAGACCTGAGTGCAAAAATGGAGGCTCTAGCCCCTTCCAGAGCTGAGATATCGAAACTCAAAAATTCGGCCCGAAAAAAAAACGACAGTGGTACCCCTTACGTTTTTTTTTTTGGGCGAAAAATTAAGTTTCTCCAATCTTCCCAAATTCTGATAGAGGACCATGAGACTTAGACCTGAGTGCAAAAATGGAGGCTCTAGCCCCTTCCAGAGCTGACATATCGAAACTCAAAAATTCGGCCCGAAAAAAAAACGACAGTGGTACCCCTTACGTTTTTTTTTTGGGCGAAAAATTAAGTTTCTCCAATCTTCCCAAATTCTGATAGAGGGCCATGAGACTTAGACCTGAGTCCAAAAATGGAGGCTCTAGCCCCTTCCAGAGCTGAGATATCAAAACTCAAAAATTCGGCCCGAAAAAAAAAAACGACAGTGGTACCCCTTACGTTTTTTTTTTAGGCGAAAAATTAAGTTTCTCCAATCTTCCCAAATTCTGATAGAGGGCCATGAGACTTAGACCTGAGTGCAAAAATGGAGGCTCTAACCCCTTCCAGAGCTGAGATATCGAAACTCAAAAATTCGGCCCAAAAAAAAAAACGACAGTGGTACCCCTTACGTTTTTTTTTGGGCGAAAAATTAAGTTTCTCCAATCTTCCCAAATTCTGATAGAGGGCCATGAGACTTAGACCTGAGTGCAAAAATGGAGGCTCTAGCCCCTTCCAGAGCTGAGATATCGAAACTCAAAAATTCGGCCCGAAAAAAAAACGACAGTGGTACCCCTTACGTTTTTTTTTTGGGGCGAAAAATTAAGTTTCTCCAATCTTCCCAAAACTCTGGATTCTGATAGAGGGCCATGAGACTTAGACCTGAGTGCAAAAATGGAGGCTCTAGCCCCTTCCAGAGCTGAGATATCGAAACTCAAAAATTCGGCCCGAAAAAAAAACGACAGTGGTACCCCTTACGTTTTTTTTTTTTGGGGCAAAAAATTAAGTTTCTCCAATCTTCCAAAATTCTGATAGAGGGCCATGAGACTTAGACCTGAGTGCAAAAATGGAGGCTCTAGCCCCTTCCAGAGCTGAGATATCGAAACTCAAAAATTCGGCCCAAAAAAAAAACGACAGTGGTACCCCTTACGTTTTTTTTTTGGGGCGAAAAATAAAGTTTCTCCAATCTTCCCAAAACTCTGGATTCTGATAGAGGGCCATGAGACTTAGACCTGACTGCAAAAATGGAGGCTCTAGCCCCTTCCAGAGCTGAGATATCGAAACTCAAAAATTCGGCCCAAAAAAAAAACGACAGTGGTACCCCTTACGTTTTTTTTTGGGCGAAAAATTAAGTTTCTCCAATCTTCCCAAATTCTGATAGAGGGCCATGAGACTTAGACCTGAGTGCAAAAATGGAGGCTCTAGCCCCTTCCAGAGCTGAGATATCGAAACTCAAAAATTCGGCCCGAAAAAAAAAACGACAGTGGTACCCCTTACGTTTTTTTTTTTGGGCGAAAAATTAAGTTTCTCCAATCTTCCCAAATTCTGATAGAGGGCCATGAGACTTAGACCTGAGTGCAAAAATGGAGGCTCTAGCCCCTTCCAGAGCTGAGATATCGAAACTCAAAAATTCGGCCCGAAAAAAAAACGACAGTGGTACCCCTTACGTTTTTTTTTGGGGGCGAAAAATTAAGTTTCTCCAATCTTCCCAAAACTCTGGATTCTGATAGAGGGCCATGAGACTTAGACCTGAGTGCAAAAATGGAGGCTCTAGCCCCTTCCAGAGCTGAGATATCGAAACTCAAAAATTCGGCCCGAAAAAAAACGACAGTGGTACCCCTTACGTTTTTTTTTTGGGGGCGAAAAATTAAGTTTCTCCAATCTTCCCAAATTCTGATAGAGGGCCATGAGACTTAGACCTGAGTGCAAAAATGGAGGCTCTAGCCCCTTCCAGAGCTGAGATATCGAAACCCAAAAATTCGGCCCGAAAAAAAAACGACAGTGGTACCCTTACGTTTTTTTTTTGGGCGAAAAATTAAGTTTCTCCAATCTTCCCAAATTCTGATAGAGGGCCATGAGTCTTAGACCTGAGTGCAAAAATGGAGGCTCTAGCCCCTTCCAGAGCTGAGATATCGAAACTCAAAAATTCGGCCCGAAAAAAAAACGACAGTGGTACCCCTTACGTTTTTTTTTGGGGGGCAAAAAATTAAGTTTCTCCAATCTTCCCAAAACTCTGGATTCTGATAGAGGGCCATGAGACTTAGACCTGAGTGCAAAAATGGAGGCTCTAGCCCCTTCCAGAGCTGAGATATCGAAACTCAAAAATTCGGCCCGAAAAAAAAAAACGACAGTGGTACCCCTTACGTTTTTTTTTTTTTGGGCGAAAAATTAAGTTTATCCAATCTTCCCAAATTCTGATAGAGGGCCATGAGACTTAGACCTGAGTGCAAAAATGGAGGCTCTATCCCCTTCCAGAGCTGACATATCGAAACTCAAAAATTCGGCCCGAAAAAAAAAAACGACAGTGGTACCCCTTACGTTTTGTTTTTTTTGGGCGAAAAATTAAGTTTCTCCAATCTTCCCAAATTCTGATAGAGGGCCATGAGACTTAGACCTGAGTGCAAAAATGGAGGCTCTAGCCCCTTCCAGAGCTGAGATATCGAAACTCAAAAATTCGGCCCGAAAAAAAAAACGACAGTGGTACCCCTTACGTTTTTTTTTTTGGGGCAAAAAATTAAGTTTCTCCAATCTTCCCAAATTCTGATAGAGGGCCATGAGACTTAGACCTGAGTGCAAAAATGGAGGCTCTAGCCCCTTCCAGAGCTGAGATATCGAAACTCAAAAATTCGGCCCGAAAAAAAAACGACAGTGGTACCCCTTACGTTTTTTTTTTGGGCGAAAAATTAAGTTTCTCCAATCTTCCCAAATTTTGATAGAGGGCCATGAGACTTAGACCTGAGTGCAAAAATGGAGGCACTAGCCCCTTCCAGAGCTGAGATATCGAAACTCAAAAATTCGGCCCAAAAAAAAAAACGACAGTGGTACCCCTTACGTTTTTTTTTTGGGCGAAAAATTAAGTTTCTCCAATCTTCCCAAATTCTGATAGAGGGCCATGAGACTTAGACCTGAGTGCAAAAATGGAGGCTCTAGCCCCTTCCAGAGCTGAGATATCGAAACTCAAAAATTCGGCCCGAAAAAAAAAACGACAGTGGTACCCCTTACGTTTTTTTTTTTGGGCGAAAAATTAAGTTTCTCCAATCTTCCCAAATTCTGATAGAGGGCCATGAGACTTAGACCTGAGTGCAAAAATGGAGGCTCTAGCCCCTTCCAGAGCTGAGATATCGAAACTCAAAAATTCGGCCCGAAAAAAAAACGACAGTGGTACCCCTTACGTTTTTTTTTTGGGGGCAAAAAATTAAGTTTCTCCAATCTTCCCAAATTCTGATAGAGGGCCATGAGACTTAGACCTGAGTGCAAAAATGGAGGCTCTAGCCCCTTCCAGAGCTGAGATATCGAAACTCAAAAATTCGGCCCAAAAAAAAAACGACAGTGGTACCCCTTACGTTTTTTTTTTGGGCGAAAAATTAAGTTTCTCCAATCTTCCCAAATTCTGATAGAGGGCCATGAGACTTAGACCTGAGTGCAAAAATGGAGGCTCTAGCCCCTTCCAGAGCTGAGATATCGAAACCCAAAAATTCGGCCCGAAAAAAAAACGACAGTGGTACCCTTACGTTTTTTTTTTGGGCGAAAAATTAAGTTTCTCCAATCTTCCCAAATTCTGATAGAGGGCCATGAGTCTTAGACCTGAGTGCAAAAATGGAGGCTCTAGCCCCTTCCAGAGCTGAGATATCGAAACTCAAAAATTCGGCCCGAAAAAAAAACGACAGTGGTACCCCTTACGTTTTTTTTTTTGGGGCAAAAAATTAAGTTTCTCCAATCTTCCCAAAACTCTGGATTCTGATAGAGGGCCATGAGACTTAGACCTGAGTGCAAAAATGGAGGCTCTAGCCCCTTCCAGAGCTGAGATATCGAAACTCAAAAATTCGGCCCGAAAAAAAAAAACGACAGTGGTACCCCTTACGTTTTTTTTTTTTTTGGGCAAAAAATTAAGTTTATCCAATCTTCCCAAATTCTGATAGAGGGCCATGAGACTTAGACCTGAGTGCAAAAATGGAGGCTCTATCCCCTTCCAGAGCTGACATATCGAAACTCAAAAATTCGGCCCGAAAAAAAAAAACGACAGTGGTACCCCTTACGTTTTGTTTTTTTTGGGCGAAAAATTAAGTTTCTCCAATCTTCCCAAATTCTGATAGAGGGCCATGAGACTTAGACCTGAGTGCAAAAATGGAGGCTCTAGCCCCTTCCAGAGCTGAGATATCGAAACTCAAAAATTCGGCCCGAAAAAAAAAACGACAGTGGTACCCCTTACGTTTTTTTTTTTGGGGCAAAAAATTAAGTTTCTCCAATCTTCCCAAATTCTGATAGAGGGCCATGAGACTTAGACCTGAGTGCAAAAATGGAGGCTCTAGCCCCTTCCAGAGCTGAGATATCGAAACTCAAAAATTCGGCCCGAAAAAAAAACGACAGTGGTACCCCTTACGTTTTTTTTTGGACGAAAAATTAAGTTTCTCCAATCTTCCCAAATTCTGATAGAGGGCCATGAGACTTAGACCTGAGTGCAAAAATGGAGGCTCTAGACCCTTCCAGAGCTGAGATATGGAAACTCAAAAATTCCACCCGGAAAAAAAAACCGACAATGGTACCCCTTTCGTTTTTTTTTTTCGGGCGAAAAATTAAATTTCTCCAATCTTCTCAAAACTCTGGATTCTGATAGAGGGCCACGAGACTTAAACCTGAGTGCAAAAATGGAGGCTCTAGACCCTTCCAGAGCTGAGATATGGAAACTCAAAAATTCCAACCGGAAAAAAAAAAACGACAATGGTACCCCTTTCGTTTTTTTTTTTCGGGCGAAAAATTAAGTTTCTCCAATCTTCTCAAAACTCTGGATTCTGATAGAGGGCCATGAGACTTAAACCTGAGTGCAAAAATGGAGGCTCTAGACCCTTCCAGAGCTGAGATATGGAAACTCAAAAATTCCACCCGGAAAAAAAAACGACAGTGGTACCCCTTTCGGGGGTTTTTTTTCGGGCGAAAAATTAAGTTTCTCCAATGTTCTCAAAACTCTGGATTCTGATAGAGGGCCATGAGACTTAAACCTGAGTGCAAAAATGGAGGCTCTAGACACTTCCAGAGCTGAGATATGGAAACTCAAAAATTCCACCCGGAAAAAAAAAACTACAGTGGTACCCCTTACGTTTTTTTTTTGGGCGAAAAATTAAGTTTCTCCAATCTTCCCAAATTCTGATAGAGGGCCATGAGTCTTAGACCTGAGTGCAAAAATGGAGGCTCTAGCCCCTTCCAGAGCTGAGATATCGAAACTCAAAAATTCGGCCCGAAAAAAAAACGACAGTGGTACCCCTTACGTTTTTTTTTTTGGGCGAAAAATTAAGTTTCTCCAATCTTCCCAAATTCTGATAGAGGGCCATGAGACTTAGACCTGAGTGCAAAAATGGAGGCTCTAGCCCCTTCCAGAGCTGAGATATCGAAACTCAAAAATTCGGCCCGAAAAAAAAAACGACAGTGGTACCCCTTACGTTTTTTTTTTGGGCGAAAAATTAAGTTTCTCCAATCTTCCCAAATTCTGATAGAGGGCCATGAGTCTTAGACCTGAGTGCAAAAATGGAGGCTCTAGCCCCTTCCAGAGCTGAGATATCGAAACTCAAAAATTCGGCCCGAAAAAAAAACGACAGTGGTACCCCTCACGTTTTTTTTTTTGGGCGAAAAATTAAGTTTCTCCAATCTTCCCAAATTCTGATAGAGGACCATGAGACTTAGACCTGAGTGCAAAAATGGAGGCTCTAGCCCCTTCCAGAGCTGACATATTGAAACTCAAAAATTCGGCCCGAAAAAAAAAACGACAGTGGTACCCCTTACGGTTTTTTTTTGGGGCGAAAAATTAAGTTTCTCCAATCTTCCCAAAACTCTGGATTCTGATAGAGGGCCATGAGACTTAGACCTGAGTGCAAAAATGGAGGCTCTAGCCCCTTCCAGAGCTGAGATATCGAAACTCAAAAATTCGGCCCGAAAAAAAAACGACAGTGGTACCCCTTACGTTTTTTTTTTTGGGCGAAAAATTAAGTTTCTCCAATCTTCCCAAATTCTGATAGAGGGCCATGAGACTTAGACCTGAGTGCAAAAATGGAGGCTCTAGCCCCTTCCAGAGCTGAGATATCGAAACTCAAAAATTCGGCCCGAAAAAAAAACGACAGTGGTACCCCTTACGTTTTTTTTTTGGGGCGAAAAATTAAGTTTCTCCAATCTTCCCAAATTGTGATAGAGGGCCATGAGACTTAGACCTGAGTGCAAAAATGGAGGCTCTAGCCCCTTCCAGAGCTGAGATATCGAAACTCAAAAATTCGGCCCGAAAAAAAAACGACAGTGGTACCCCTTACGGTTTTTTTTTGGGCGAAAAATTAAGTTTCTCCAATCTTCCCAAATTCTGATAGAGGGCCATGAGACTTAGACCTGAGTGCAAAAATGGAGGCTCTAGCCCTTTCCAGAGCTGAGATATCAAAACTCAAAAATTCGGCCCGAAAAAAAAAACGACAGTGGTACCCCTTACGTTTTTTTTTTTGGGCGAAAAATTAAGTTTCTCCAATCTTCCCAAATTCTGATAGAGGGCCATGAGACTTAGACCTGAGTGCAAAAATGGAGGCTCTAGCCCCTTCCAGAGCTGAGATATCGAAACTCAAAAATTCGGCCCGAAAAAAAAACGACAGTGGTACCCCTTACGGTTTTTTTTTGGGGCGAAAAATTAAGTTTCTCCAATCTTCCCAAAACTCTGGATTCTGATAGAGGGCCATGAGACTTAGACCTGAGTGCAAAAATGGAGGCTCTAGCCCCTTCCAGAGCTGAGATATCGAAACTCAAAAATTCGGCCCGAAAAAAAAACGACAGTGGTACCCCTTACGTTTTTTTTTTTGGGCGAAAAATTAAGTTTCTCCAATCTTCCCAAATTCTGATAGAGGGCCATGAGACTTAGACCTGAGTGCAAAAATGGAGGCTCTAGCCCCTTCCAGAGCTGAGATATCGAAACTCAAAAATTCGGCCCGAAAAAAAAACGACAGTGGTACCCCTTACGTTTTTTTTTTGGGCGAAAAATTAAGTTTCTCCAATCTTCCCAAATTCTGATAGAGGGCCATGAGACTTAGACCTGAGTGCAAAAATGGAGGCTCTAGCCCCTTCCAGAGCTGAGATATCAAAACTCAAAAATTCGGCCCGAAAAAAAAAACGACAGTGGTACCCCTTACGTTTTTTTTTTTAGGCGAAAAATTAAGTTTCTCCAATCTTCCCAAATTCTGATAGAGGGCCATGAGACTTAGACCTGAGTGCAAAAATGGAGGCTCTAACCCCTTCCAGAGCTGAGATATCGAAACTCAAAAATTCGGCCCAAAAAAAAAACGACAGTGGTACCCCTTACGTTTTTTTTTTGGGGCGAAAAATTAAGTTTCTCCAATCTTCCCAAAACTCTGGATTCTGATAGAGGGCCATGAGACTTAGACCTGAGTGCAAAAATGGAGGCTCTAGCCCCTTCCAGAGCTGAGATATCGAAACTCAAAAATTCGGCCCGAAAAAAAAAACGACAGTGGTACCCCTTACGTTTTTTTTTTTGGGCGAAAAATTAAGTTTCTCCAATCTTCCCAAATTCCGATAGAGGGCCATGAGACTTAGACCTGAGTGCAAAAATGGAGGCTCTAGCCCCTTCCAGAGCTGAGATATCGAAACTCAAAAATTCGGCCCGAAAAAAAAACGACAGTGGTACCCCTTACGTTTTTTTTTTGGGCGAAAAATTAAGTTTCTCCAATCTTCCCAAATTCTGATAGAGGGCCATGAGTCTTAGACCTGAGTGCAAAAATGGAGGCTCTAGCCCCTTCCAGAGCTGAGATATCGAAACTCAAAAATTCGGCCCGAAAAAAAAACGACAGTGGTACCCCTTACGTTTTTTTTTTTGGGCGAAAAATTAAGTTTCTCCAATCTTCCCAAATTCTGATAGAGGGCCATGAGACTTAGACCTGAGTGCAAAAATGGAGGCTCTAGCCCCTTCCAGAGCTGAGATATCGAAACTTAAAAATTCGGCCCGAAAAAAAAAACGACAGTGGTACCCCTTACGTTTTTTTTTTGGGCGAAAAATTAAGTTTCTCCAATCTTCCCAAATTCTGATAGAGGGCCATGAGTCTTAGACCTGAGTGCAAAAATGGAGGCTCTAGCCCCTTCCAGAGCTGAGATATCGAAACTCAAAAATTCGGCCCGAAAAAAAAACGACAGTGGTACCCCTTACGTTTTTTTTTTTGGGCGAAAAATTAAGTTTCTCCAATCTTCCCAAATTCTGATAGAGGACCATGAGACTTAGACCTGAGTGCAAAAATGGAGGCTCTAGCCCCTTCCAGAGCTGACATATCGAAACTCAAAAATTCGGCCCGAAAAAAAAACGACAGTGGTACCCCTTACGTTTTTTTTTTGGGCGAAAAATTAAGTTTCTCCAATCTTCCCAAATTCTGATAGAGGGCCATGAGACTTAGACCTGAGTCCAAAAATGGAGGCTCTAGCCCCTTCCAGAGCTGAGATATCAAAACTCAAAAATTCGGCCCGAAAAAAAAAAACGACAGTGGTACCCCTTACGTTTTTTTTTTAGGCGAAAAATTAAGTTTCTCCAATCTTCCCAAATTCTGATAGAGGGCCATGAGACTTAGACCTGAGTGCAAAAATGGAGGCTCTAACCCCTTCCAGAGCTGAGATATCGAAACTCAAAAATTCGGCCCAAAAAAAAAAACGACAGTGGTACCCCTTACGTTTTTTTTTGGGCGAAAAATTAAGTTTCTCCAATCTTCCCAAATTCTGATAGAGGGCCATGAGACTTAGACCTGAGTGCAAAAATGGAGGCTCTAGCCCCTTCCAGAGCTGAGATATCGAAACTCAAAAATTCGGCCCGAAAAAAAAACGACAGTGGTACCCCTTACGTTTTTTTTTTGGGGCGAAAAATTAAGTTTCTCCAATCTTCCCAAAACTCTGGATTCTGATAGAGGGCCATGAGACTTAGACCTGAGTGCAAAAATGGAGGCTCTAGCCCCTTCCAGAGCTGAGATATCGAAACTCAAAAATTCGGCCCGAAAAAAAAAACGACAGTGGTACCCCTTACGTTTTTTTTTTTGGGCGAAAAATTAAGTTTCTCCAATCTTCCCAAATTCCGATAGAGGGCCATGAGACTTAGACCTGAGTGCAAAAATGGAGGCTCTAGCCCCTTCCAGAGCTGAGATATCGAAACTCAAAAATTCGGCCCGAAAAAAAAACGACAGTGGTACCCCTTACGTTTTTTTTTTGGGCGAAAAATTAAGTTTCTCCAATCTTCCCAAATTCTGATAGAGGGCCATGAGTCTTAGACCTGAGTGCAAAAATGGAGGCTCTAGCCCCTTCCAGAGCTGAGATATCGAAACTCAAAAATTCGGCCCGAAAAAAAAACGACAGTGGTACCCCTTACGTTTTTTTTTTTGGGCGAAAAATTAAGTTTCTCCAATCTTCCCAAATTCTGATAGAGGGCCATGAGACTTAGACCTGAGTGCAAAAATGGAGGCTCTAGCCCCTTCCAGAGCTGAGATATCGAAACTCAAAAATTCGGCCCGAAAAAAAAAACGACAGTGGTACCCCTTACGTTTTTTTTTTGGGCGAAAAATTAAGTTTCTCCAATCTTCCCAAATTCTGATAGAGGGCCATGAGTCTTAGACCTGAGTGCAAAAATGGAGGCTCTAGCCCCTTCCAGAGCTGAGATATCGAAACTCAAAAATTCGGCCCGAAAAAAAAACGACAGTGGTACCCCTTACGTTTTTTTTTTTGGGCGAAAAATTAAGTTTCTCCAATCTTCCCAAATTCTGATAGAGGACCATGAGACTTAGACCTGAGTGCAAAAATGGAGGCTCTAGCCCCTTCCAGAGCTGACATATCGAAACTCAAAAATTCGGCCCGAAAAAAAAAACGACAGTGGTACCCCTTACGGTTTTTTTTTTGGGGCGAAAAATTAAGTTTCTCCAATCTTCCCAAAACTCTGGATTCTGATAGAGGGCCATGAGACTTAGACCTGAGTGCAAAAATGGAGGCTCTAGCCCCTTCCAGAGCTGAGATATCGAAACTCAAAAATTCGGCCCGAAAAAAAAACGACAGTGGTACCCCTTACGTTTTTTTTTTTTGGGCGAAAAATTAAGTTTCTCCAATCTTCCCAAATTCTGATAGAGGGCCATGAGACTTAGACCTGAGTGCAAAAATGGAGGCTCTAGCCCCTTCCAGAGCTGAGATATCGAAACTCAAAAATTCGGCACGAAAAAAAAACGACAGTGGTACCCCTTACGTTTTTTTTTTGGGGCGAAAAATTAAGTTTCTCCAATCTTCCCAAATTGTGATAGAGGGCCATGAGACTTAGACCTGAGTGCAAAAATGGAGGCTCTAGCCCCTTCCAGAGCTGAGATATCGAAACTCAAAAATTCGGCCCGAAAAAAAAACGACAGTGGTACCCCTTACGTTTTTTTTTTTGGGCGAAAAATTAAGTTTCTCCAATCTTCCCAAATTCTGATAGAGGGCCATGAGACTTAGACCTGAGTGCAAAAATGGAGGCTCTAGCCCTTTCCAGAGCTGAGATATCAAAACTCAAAAATTCGGCCCGAAAAAAAAAACGACAGTGGTACCCCTTACGTTTTTTTTTTTGGGGCGAAAAATTAAGTTTCTCCAATCTTCCCAAATTCTGATAGAGGGCCATGAGACTTAGACCTGAGTGCAAAAATGGAGGCTCTAGCCCCTTCCAGAGCTGAGATATCGAAACTCAAAAATTCGGCCCGAAAAAAAAACGACAGTGGTACCCCTTACGTTTTTTTTTTGGGGCGAAAAATTAAGTTTCTCCAATCTTCCCAAAACTCTGGATTCTGATAGAGGGCCATGAGACTTAGACTTGAGTGCAAAAATGGAGGCTCTAGCCCCTTCCAGAGCTGAGATATCGAAACTCAAAAATTCGGCCCGAAAAAAAAACGACAGTGGTACCCCTTACGTTTTTTTTTTTGGGCGAAAAATTAAGTTTCTCCAATCTTCCCAAATTCTGATAGAGGGCCATGAGACTTAGACCTGAGTGCAAAAATGGAGGCTCTAGCCCCTTCCAGAGCTGAGATATCGAAACTCAAAAATTCGGCCCGAAAAAAAAAACGACAGTGGTACCCCTTACGTTTTTTTTTTGGGCGAAAAATTAAGTTTCTCCAATCTTCCCAAATTCTGATAGAGGGCCATGAGTCTTAGACCTGAGTGCAAAAATGGAGGCTCTAGCCCCTTCCAGAGCTGAGATATCGAAACTCAAAAATTCGGCCCGAAAAAAAAACGACAGTGGTACCCCTTACGTTTTTTTTTTTGGGCGAAAAATTAAGTTTCTCCAATCTTCCCAAATTCTGATAGAGGACCATGAGACTTAGACCTGAGTGCAAAAATGGAGGCTCTAGCCCCTTCCAGAGCTGACATATCGAAACTCAAAAATTCGGCCCGAAAAAAAAAACGACAGTGGTACCCCTTACGGTTTTTTTTTTGGGGCGAAAAATTAAGTTTCTCCAATCTTCCCAAAACTCTGGATTCTGATAGAGGGCCATGAGACTTAGACCTGAGTGCAAAAATGGAGGCTCTAGCCCCTTCCAGAGCTGAGATATCGAAACTCAAAAATTCGGCCCGAAAAAAAAACGACAGTGGTACCCCTTACGTTTTTTTTTTTTGGGCGAAAAATTAAGTTTCTCCAATCTTCCCAAATTCTGATAGAGGGCCATGAGACTTAGACCTGAGTGCAAAAATGGAGGCTCTAGCCCCTTCCAGAGCTGACATATCGAAACT
Source organism: Pimephales promelas (assembly GCF_988280905.1). Lineage (NCBI taxonomy): Eukaryota > Metazoa > Chordata > Actinopteri > Cypriniformes > Leuciscidae > Pimephales > Pimephales promelas. Next base: position 1,839,451 of record NC_142784.1, on the reverse strand, counting down.
CAAAAATTCGGCCCGAAAAAAAAAACGACAGTGGTACCCCTTACGGTTTTTTTTTTGGGGCGAAAAATTAAGTTTCTCCAATCTTCCCAAAACTCTGGATTCTGATAGAGGGCCATGAGACTTAGACCTGAGTGCAAAAATGGAGGCTCTAGCCCCTTCCAGAGCTGAGATATCGAAACTCAAAAATTCGGCCCGAAAAAAAAACGACAGTGGTACCCCTTACGTTTTTTTTTTGGGCGAAAAATTAAGTTTCTCCAATCTTCCCAAATTCTGATAGAGGGCCATGAGACTTAGACCTGAGTGCAAAAATGGAGGCTCTAGCCCTTTCCAGAGCTGAGATATCAAAACTCAAAAATTCGGCCCGAAAAAAAAAACGACAGTGGTACCCCTTACGTTTTTTTTTTTGGGGCGAAAAATTAAGTTTCTCCAATCTTCCCAAATTCTGATAGAGGGCCATGAGACTTAGACCTGAGTGCAAAAATGGAGGCTCTAGCCCCTTCCAGAGCTGAGATATCGAAACTCAAAAATTCGGCCCGAAAAAAAAACGACAGTGGTACCCCTTACGTTTTTTTTTTTGGGGCGAAAAATTAAGTTTCTCCAATCTTCCCAAAACTCTGATAGAGGGCCATGAGTCTTAGACCTGAGTGCAAAAATGGAGGCTCTAGCCCCTTCCAGAGCTGAGATATCGAAACTCAAAAATTCGGCCCGAAAAAAAAACGACAGTGGTACCCCTTACGTTTTTTTTTTTTGGGCGAAAAATTAAGTTTCTCCAATCTTCCCAAATTCTGATAGAGGACCATGAGACTTAGACCTGAGTGCAAAAATGGAGGCTCTAGCCCCTTCCAGAGCTGACATATCGAAACTCAAAAATTCGGCCCGAAAAAAAAAACGACAGTGGTACCCCTTACGGTTTTTTTTTTGGGGCGAAAAATTAAGTTTCTCCAATCTTCCCAAAACTCTGGATTCTGATAGAGGGCCATGAGACTTAGACCTGAGTGCAAAAATGGAGGCTCTAGCCCCTTCCAGAGCTGAGATATCGAAACTCAAAAATTCGGCCCGAAAAAAAAACGACAGTGGTACCCCTTACGTTTTTTTTTTTTGGGCGAAAAATTAAGTTTCTCCAATCTTCCCAAATTCTGATAGAGGGCCATGAGACTTAGACCTGAGTGCAAAAATGGAGGCTCTAGCCCCTTCCAGAGCTGAGATATCGAAACTCAAAAATTCGGCCCGAAAAAAAAACGACAGTGGTACCCCTTACGTTTTTTTTTTGGGGCGAAAAATTAAGTTTCTCCAATCTTCCCAAATTGTGATAGAGGGCCATGAGACTTAGACCTGAGTGCAAAAATGGAGGCTCTAGCCCCTTCCAGAGCTGAGATATCGAAACTCAAAAATTCGGCCCGAAAAAAAAACGACAGTGGTACCCCTTACGTTTTTTTTTTGGGCGAAAAATTAAGTTTCTCCAATCTTCCCAAATTCTGATAGAGGGCCATGAGACTTAGACCTGAGTGCAAAAATGGAGGCTCTAGCCCTTTCCAGAGCTGAGATATCAAAACTCAAAAATTCGGCCCGAAAAAAAAAACGACAGTGGTACCCCTTACGTTTTTTTTTTTGGGGCGAAAAATTAAGTTTCTCCAATCTTCCCAAATTCTGATAGAGGGCCATGAGACTTAGACCTGAGTGCAAAAATGGAGGCTCTAGCCCCTTCCAGAGCTGAGATATCGAAACTCAAAAATTCGGCCCGAAAAAAAAACGACAGTGGTACCCCTTACGTTTTTTTTTTGGGGCGAAAAATTAAGTTTCTCCAATCTTCCCAAAACTCTGGATTCTGATAGAGGGCCATGAGACTTAGACCTGAGTGCAAAAATGGAGGCTCTAGCCCCTTCCAGAGCTGAGATATCGAAACTCAAAAATTCGGCCCGAAAAAAAAACGACAGTGGTACCCCTTACGTTTTTTTTTTTGGGCGAAAAATTAAGTTTCTCCAATCTTCCCAAATTCTGATAGAGGGCCATGAGACTTAGACCTGAGTGCAAAAATGGAGGCTCTAGCCCCTTCCAGAGCTGAGATATCGAAACTCAAAAATTCGGCCCGAAAAAAAAACGACAGTGGTACCCCTTAAGTTTTTTTTGGGCGAAAAATTAAGTTTCTCCAATCTTCCCAAATTCTGATAGAGGGCCATGAGACTTAGACCTGAGTGCAAAAATGGAGGCTCTAGCCCCTTCCAGAGCTGAGATATCAAAACTCAAAAATTCGGCCCGAAAAAAAAAACGACAGTGGTACCCCTTACGTTTTTTTTTTTTAGGCGAAAAATTAAGTTTCTCCAATCTTCCCAAATTCTGATAGAGGGCCATGAGACTTAGACCTGAGTGCAAAAATGGAGGCTCTAACCCCTTCCAGAGCTGAGATATCGAAACTCAAAAATTCGGCCCAAAAAAAAAACGACAGTGGTACCCCTTACGTTTTTTTTTGGGCGAAAAATTAAGTTTCTCCAATCTTCCCAAATTCTGATAGAGGGCCATGAGACTTAGACCTGAGTGCAAAAATGGAGGCTCTAGCCCCTTCCAGAGCTGAGATATCGAAACTCAAAAATTCGGCCCGAAAAAAAAACGACAGTGGTACCCCTTACGTTTTTTTTTTGGGGCGAAAAATTAAGTTTCTCCAATCTTCCCAAAACTCTGGATTCTGATAGAGGGCCATGAGACTTAGACCTGAGTGCAAAAATGGAGACTCTAGCCCCTTCCAGAGCTGAGATATCGAAACTCAAAAATTCGGCCCGAAAAAAAAAACGACAGTGGTACCCCTTACGTTTTTTTTTTTGGGCGAAAAATTAAGTTTCTCCAATCTTCCCAAATTCCGATAGAGGGCCATGAGACTTAGACCTGAGTGCAAAAATGGAGGCTCTAGCCCCTTCCAGAGCTGAGATATCGAAACTCAAAAATTCGGCCCGAAAAAAAAACGACAGTGGTACCCCTTACGTTTTTTTTTTTGGGCGAAAAATTAAGTTTCTCCAATCTTCCCAAATTCTGATAGAGGGCCATGAGACTTAGACCTGAGTGCAAAAATGGAGGCTCTAGCCCCTTCCAGAGCTGAGATATCAAAACTCAAAAATTCGGTCCGAAAAAAAAAACGACAGTGGTACCCCTTACGTTTTTTTTTTTAGGCGAAAAATTAAGTTTCTCCAATCTTCCCAAATTCTGATAGAGGGCCATGAGACTTAGACCTGAGTGCAAAAATGGAGGCTCTAGCCCCTTCCAGAGCTGAGATATCGAAACTCAAAAATTCGGCCCAAAAAAAAAACGACAGTGGTACCCCTTACGTTTTTTTTTGGGCGAAAAATTAAGTTTCTCCAATCTTCCCAAATTCTGATAGAGGGCCATGAGACTTAGACCTGAGTGCAAAAATGGAGGCTCTAGCCCCTTCCAGAGCTGAGATATCGAAACTCAAAAATTCGGCCCGAAAAAAAAACGACAGTGGTACCCCTTACGTTTTTTTTTGGGGCGAAAAATTAAGTTTCTCCAATCTTCCCAAATTCTGATAGAGGGCCATGAGACTTAGACCTGAGTGCAAAAATGGAGGCTCTAGCCCCTTCCAGAGCTGAGATATCGAAACTCAAAAATTCGGCCCGAAAAAAAAACGACAGTGGTACCCCTTACGTTTTTTTTTTTGGACGAAAAATTAAGTTTCTCCAATCTTCCCAAATTCTGATAGAGGGCCATGAGACTTAGACCTGAGTGCAAAAATGGAGGCTCTAGCCCCTTCCAGAGCTGAGATATTGAAACTCAAAAATTCGGCCCAAAAAAAAAAACGACAGTGGTACCCCTTACGTTTTTTTTTTGGGCGAAAAATTAAGTTTCTCCAATCTTCCCAAATTCTGATAGAGGGCCATGAGACTTAGACCTGAGTGCAAAAATGGAGGCTCTAGCCCCTTCCAGAGCTGAGATATCGAAACTCAAAAATTCGGCCCGAAAAAAAAAAACGACAGTGGTACCCCTTACGTTTTTTTTTTGGGTGAAAAATTAAGTTTCTCCAATCTTCCCAAATTCTGATAGAGGGCCATGAGACTTAGACCTGAGTGCAAAAATGGAGGCTCTAGCCCCTTCCAGAGCTGAGATATCGAAACTCAAAAATTCGGCCCGAAAAAAAAAACCACAGTGGTACCCCTTACGTTTTTTTTTTGGGCGAAAAATTAAGTTTCTCCAATTTTCCCAAATTCTGATAGAGGGCCATGAGATTTAGACCTGAGTGCAAAAATGGAGGCTCTAGCACCTTCCAGAGCTGAGATATCGAAACTCAAAAATTCGGCCCGAAAAAAAAACGACAGTGGTACCCCTTACGTTTTTTTTTTGGGCGAAAAATTAAGTTTCTCCAATCTTCCCAAATTCTGATAGAGGGCCATGAGACTTAGACCTGAGTGCAAAAATGGAGGCTCTAGCCCCTTCCAGAGCTGAGATATCGAAACTCAAAAATTCGGCCCGAAAAAAAAACGACAGTGGTACCCCTTACGGTTTTTTTTTGGGGCGAAAAATTAAGTTTCTCCAATCTTCCCAAAACTCTGGATTCTGATAGAGGGCCATGAGACTTAGACCTGAGTGCAAAAATGGAGGCTCTAGCCCCTTCCAGAGCTGAGATATCGAAACTCAAAAATTCGGCCCGAAAAAAAAACGACAGTGGTACCCCTTACGTTTTTTTTTTTGGGCGAAAAATTAAGTTTCTCCAATCTTCCCAAATTCTGATAGAGGGCCATGAGACTTAGACCTGAGTGCAAAAATGGAGGCTCTAGCCCCTTCCAGAGCTGAGATATCGAAACTCAAAAATTCGGCCCGAAAAAAAAACGACAGTGGTACCCCTTACGTTTTTTTTTTGGGCGAAAAATTAAGTTTCTCCAATCTTCCCAAATTCTGATAGAGGGCCATGAGACTTAGACCTGAGTGCAAAAATGGAGGCTCTAGCCCCTTCCAGAGCTGAGATATCAAAACTCAAAAATTCGGCCCGAAAAAAAAAACGACAGTGGTACCCCTTACGTTTTTTTTTTTAGGCGAAAAATTAAGTTTCTCCAATCTTCCCAAATTCTGATAGAGGGCCATGAGACTTAGACCTGAGTGCAAAAATGGAGGCTCTAACCCCTTCCAGAGCTGAGATATCGAAACTCAAAAATTCGGCCCAAAAAAAAAACGACAGTGGTACCCCTTACGTTTTTTTTTTGGGGCGAAAAATTACGTTTCTCCAATCTTCCCAAAACTCTGGATTCTGATAGAGGGCCATGAGACTTAGACCTGAGTGCAAAAATGGAGGCTCTAGCCCCTTCCAGAGCTGAGATATCGAAACTCAAAAATTCGGCCCGAAAAAAAAAACGACAGTGGTACCCCTTACGTTTTTTTTTTGGGCGAAAAATTAAGTTTCTCCAATCTTCCCAAATTCCGATAGAGGGCCATGAGACTTAGACCTGAGTGCAAAAATGGAGGCTCTAGCCCCTTCCAGAGCTGAGATATCGAAACTCAAAAATTCGGCCCGAAAAAAAAACGACAGTGGTACCCCTTACGTTTTTTTTTTGGGCGAAAAATTAAGTTTCTCCAATCTTCCCAAATTCTGATAGAGGGCCATGAGTCTTAGACCTGAGTGCAAAAATGGAGGCTCTAGCCCCTTCCAGAGCTGAGATATCGAAACTCAAAAATTCGGCCCGAAAAAAAAACGACAGTGGTACCCCTTACGTTTTTTTTTTTGGGCGAAAAATTAAGTTTCTCCAATCTTCCCAAATTCTGATAGAGGGCCATGAGACTTAGACCTGAGTGCAAAAATGGAGGCTCTAGCACCTTCCAGAGCTGAGATATCGAAACTTAAAAATTCGGCCCGAAAAAAAAAACGACAGTGGTACCCCTTACGTTTTTTTTTTGGGCGAAAAATTAAGTTTCTCCAATCTTCCCAAATTCTGATAGAGGGCCATGAGTCTTAGACCTGAGTGCAAAAATGGAGGCTCTAGCCCCTTCCAGAGCTGAGATATCGAAACTCAAAAATTCGGCCCGAAAAAAAAACGACAGTGGTACCCCTTACGTTTTTTTTTTTGGGCGAAAAATTAAGTTTCTCCAATCTTCCCAAATTCTGATAGAGGACCATGAGACTTAGACCTGAGTGCAAAAATGGAGGCTCTAGCCCCTTCCAGAGCTGACATATCGAAACTCAAAAATTCGGCCCGAAAAAAAAACGACAGTGGTACCCCTTACGTTTTTTTTTTGGGGCGAAAAATTAAGTTTCTCCAATCTTCCCAAAACTCTGGATTCTGATAGAGGGCCATGAGACTTAGACCTGAGTGCAAAAATGGAGGCTCTAGCCCCTTCCAGAGCTGAGATATCGAAACTCAAAAATTCGGCCCGAAAAAAAAAACGACAGTGGTACCCCTTACGTTTTTTTTTTTGGGCGAAAAATTAAGTTTCTCCAATCTTCCCAAATTCCGATAGAGGGCCATGAGACTTAGACCTGAGTGCAAAAATGGAGGCTCTAGCCCCTTCCAGAGCTGAGATATCGAAACTCAAAAATTCGGCCCGAAAAAAAAACGACAGTGGTACCCCTTACGTTTTTTTTTTGGCCGAAAAATTAAGTTTCTCCAATCTTCCCAAATTCTGATAGAGGGCCATGAGTCTTAGACCTGAGTGCAAAAATGGAGGCTCTAGCCCCTTCCAGAGCTGAGATATCGAAACTCAAAAATTCGGCCCGAAAAAAAAACGACAGTGGTACCCCTTACGTTTTTTTTTTTGGGCGAAAAATTAAGTTTCTCCAATCTTCCCAAATTCTGATAGAGGGCCATGAGACTTAGACCTGAGTGCAAAAATGGAGGCTCTAGCCCCTTCCAGAGCTGAGATATCGAAACTCAAAAATTCGGCCCGAAAAAAAAACGACAGTGGTACCCCTTACGTTTTTTTTTTTGGGCGAAAAATTAAGTTTCTCCAATCTTCCCAAATTCTGATAGAGGACCATGAGACTTAGACCTGAGTGCAAAAATGGAGGCTCTAGCCCCTTCCAGAGCTGACATATCGAAACTCAAAAATTCGGTCCGAAAAAAAAAACGACAGTGGTACCCCTTACGTTTTTTTTTTTAGGCGAAAAATTAAGTTTCTCCAATCTTCCCAAATTCTGATAGAGGGCCATGAGTCTTAGACCTGAGTGCAAAAATGGAGGCTCTAGCCCCTTCCAGAGCTGAGATATCGAAACTCAAAAATTCGGCCCGAAAAAAAACGACAGTGGTACCCCTTACGTTTTTTTTTGGGGCGAAAAATTAAGTTTCTCCAATCTTCCCAAATTCTGATAGAGGGCCATGAGACTTAGACCTGAGTGCAAAAATGGAGGCTCTAGCCCCTTCCAGAGCTGAGATATCGAAACTCAAAAATTCGGCCCGAAAAAAAACGACAGTGGTACCCCTTACGTTTTTTTTTTTGGACGAAAAATTAAGTTTCTCCAATCTTCCCAAATTCTGATAGAGGGCCATGAGACTTAGACCTGAGTGCAAAAATGGAGGCTCTAGCCCCTTCCAGAGCTGAGATATCGAAACTCAAAAATTCGGCCCAAAAAAAAAAACGACAGTGGTACCCCTTACGTTTTTTTTTGGGCGAAAAATTAAGTTTCTCCAATCTTCCCAAATTCTGATAGAGGGCCATGAGACTTAGACCTGAGTGCAAAAATGGAGGCTCTAGCCCCTTCCAGAGCTGAGATATCGAAACTCAAAAATTCGGCCCGAAAAAAAAAAACGACAGTGGTACCCCTTACGTTTTTTTTTTGGGTGAAAAATTAAGTTTCTCCAATCTTCCCAAATTCTGATAGAGGGCCATGAGACTTAGACCTGAGTGCAAAAATGGAGGCTCTAGCCCCTTCCAGAGCTGAGATATCGAAACTCAAAAATTCGGCCCGAAAAAAAAAACCACAGTGGTACCCCTTACGTTTTTTTTTTGGGCGAAAAATTAAGTTTCTCCAATTTTCCCAAATTCTGATAGAGGGCCATGAGATTTAGACCTGAGTGCAAAAATGGAGGCTCTAGCACCTTCCAGAGCTGAGATATCGAAACTCAAAAATTCGGCCCGAAAAAAAAACGACAGTGGTACCCCTTACGTTTTTTTTTTGGGCGAAAAATTAAGTTTCTCCAATCTTCCCAAATTCTGATAGAGGGCCATGAGACTTAGACCTGAGTGCAAAAATGGAGGCTCTAGCCCCTTCCAGAGCTGAGATATCGAAACTCAAAAATTCGGCCCGAAAAAAAAACGACAGTGGTACCCCTTACGGTTTTTTTTTGGGGCGAAAAATTAAGTTTCTCCAATCTTCCCAAAACTCTGGATTCTGATAGAGGGCCATGAGACTTAGACCTGAGTGCAAAAATGGAGGCTCTAGCCCCTTCCAGAGCTGAGATATCGAAACTCAAAAATTCGGCCCGAAAAAAAAACGACAGTGGTACCCCTTACGTTTTTTTTTTTGGGCGAAAAATTAAGTTTCTCCAATCTTCCCAAATTCTGATAGAGGGCCATGAGACTTAGACCTGAGTGCAAAAATGGAGGCTCTAGCCCCTTCCAGAGCTGAGATATCGAAACTCAAAAATTCGGCCCGAAAAAAAAACGACAGTGGTACCCCTTACGTTTTTTTTTTGGGCGAAAAATTAAGTTTCTCCAATCTTCCCAAATTCTGATAGAGGGCCATGAGACTTAGACCTGAGTGCAAAAATGGAGGCTCTAGCCCCTTCCAGAGCTGAGATATCAAAACTCAAAAATTCGGCCCGAAAAAAAAAACGACAGTGGTACCCCTTACGTTTTTTTTTTTAGGCGAAAAATTAAGTTTCTCCAATCTTCCCAAATTCTGATAGAGGGCCATGAGACTTAGACCTGAGTGCAAAAATGGAGGCTCTAACCCCTTCCAGAGCTGAGATATCGAAACTCAAAAATTCGGCCCAAAAAAAAAACGACAGTGGTACCCCTTACGTTTTTTTTTTGGGGCGAAAAATTAAGTTTCTCCAATCTTCCCAAAACTCTGGATTCTGATAGAGGGCCATGAGACTTAGACCTGAGTGCAAAAATGGAGGCTCTAGCCCCTTCCAGAGCTGAGATATCGAAACTCAAAAATTCGGCCCGAAAAAAAAAACGACAGTGGTACCCCTTACGTTTTTTTTTTGGGCGAAAAATTAAGTTTCTCCAATCTTCCCAAATTCCGATAGAGGGCCATGAGACTTAGACCTGAGTGCAAAAATGGAGGCTCTAGCCCCTTCCAGAGCTGAGATATCGAAACTCAAAAATTCGGCCCGAAAAAAAAACGACAGTGGTACCCCTTACGTTTTTTTTTTGGGCGAAAAATTAAGTTTCTCCAATCTTTCCAAATTCTGATAGAGGGCCATGAGTCTTAGACCTGAGTGCAAAAATGGGGGCTCTAGCCCCTTCCAGAGCTGAGATATCGAAACTCAAAAATTCGGCCCGAAAAAAAAACGACAGTGGTACCCCTTACGTTTTTTTTTTTGGGCGAAAAATTAAGTTTCTCCAATCTTCCCAAATTCTGATAGAGGGCCATGAGACTTAGACCTGAGTGCAAAAATGGAGGCTCTAGCACCTTCCAGAGCTGAGATATCGAAACTTAAAAATTCGGCCCGAAAAAAAAAACGACAGTGGTACCCCTTACGTTTTTTTTTTGGGCGAAAAATTAAGTTTCTCCAATCTTCCCAAATTCTGATAGAGGGCCATGAGTCTTAGACCTGAGTGCAAAAATGGAGGCTCTAGCCCCTTCCAGAGCTGAGATATCGAAACTCAAAAATTCGGCCCGAAAAAAAAACGACAGTGGTACCCCTTACGTTTTTTTTTTTGGGCGAAAAATTAAGTTTCTCCAATCTTCCCAAATTCTGATAGAGGACCATGAGACTTAGACCTGAGTGCAAAAATGGAGGCTCTAGCCCCTTCCAGAGCTGACATATCGAAACTCAAAAATTCGGCCCGAAAAAAAAACGACAGTGGTACCCCTTACGTTTTTTTTTTGGGGCGAAAAATTAAGTTTCTCCAATCTTCCCAAAACTCTGGATTCTGATAGAGGGCCATGAGACTTAGACCTGAGTGCAAAAATGGAGGCTCTAGCCCCTTCCAGAGCTGAGATATCGAAACTCAAAAATTCGGCCCGAAAAAAAAACGACAGTGGTACCCCTTACGTTTTTTTTTTTGGGCGAAAAATTAAGTTTCTCCAATCTTCCCAAATTCTGATAGAGGGCCATGAGACTTAGACCTGAGTGCAAAAATGGAGGCTCTAGCCCCTTCCAGAGCTGAGATATGGAAACTCAAAAATTCGGCCCGAAAAAAAAATGACAGTGGTACCCCTTACGTTTTTTTTTTGGCCGAAAAATTAAGTTTCTCCAATCTTCCCAAATTCTGATAGAGGGCCATGAGTCTTAGACCTGAGTGCAAAAATGGAGGCTCTAGCCCCTTCCAGAGCTGAGATATCGAAACTCAAAAATTCGGCCCGAAAAAAAAACGACAGTGGTACCCCTTACGTTTTTTTTTTTGGGCGAAAAATTAAGTTTCTCCAATCTTCCCAAATTCTGATAGAGGGCCATGAGACTTAGACCTGAGTGCAAAAATGGAGGCTCTAGCCCCTTCCAGAGCTGAGATATCGAAACTCAAAAATTCGGCCCGAAAAAAAAACGACAGTGGTACCCCTTACGTTTTTTTTTTTGGGCGAAAAATTAAGTTTCTCCAATCTTCCCAAATTCTGATAGAGGACCATGAGACTTAGACCTGAGTGCAAAAATGGAGGCTCTAGCCCCTTCCAGAGCTGACATATCGAAACTCAAAAATTCGGCCCGAAAAAAAAAACGACAGTGGTACCCCTTACGGTTTTTTTTTTGGGGCGAAAAATTAAGTTTCTCCAATCTTCCCAAAACTCTGGATTCTGATAGAGGGCCATGAGACTTAGACCTGAGTGCAAAAATGGAGGCTCTAGCCCCTTCCAGAGCTGAGATATCGAAACTCAAAAATTCGGCCCGAAAAAAAAACGACAGTGGTACCCCTTACGTTTTTTTTTTTTGGGCGAAAAATTAAGTTTCTCCAATCTTCCCAAATTCTGATAGAGGGCCATGAGACTTAGACCTGAGTGCAAAAATGGAGGCTCTAGCCCCTTCCAGAGCTGAGATATCGAAACTCAAAAATTCGGCCCGAAAAAAAAACGACAGTGGTACCCCTTACGTTTTTTTTTTGGGGCGAAAAATTAAGTTTCTCCAATCTTCCCAAATTGTGATAGAGGGCCATGAGACTTAGACCTGAGTGCAAAAATGGAGGCTCTAGCCCCTTCCAGAGCTGAGATATCGAAACTCAAAAATTCGGCCCGAAAAAAAAACGACAGTGGTACCCCTTACGTTTTTTTTTTTGGGCGAAAAATTAAGTTTCTCCAATCTTCCCAAATTCTGATAGAGGGCCATGAGACTTAGACCTGAGTGCAAAAATGGAGGCTCTAGCCCTTTCCAGAGCTGAGATATCAAAACTCAAAAATTCGGCCCGAAAAAAAAAACGACAGTGGTACCCCTTACGTTTTTTTTTTTGGGGCGAAAAATTAAGTTTCTCCAATCTTCCCAAATTCTGATAGAGGGCCATGAGACTTAGACCTGAGTGCAAAAATGGAGGCTCTAGCCCCTTCCAGAGCTGAGATATCGAAACTCAAAAATTCGGCCCGAAAAAAAAACGACAGTGGTACCCCTTACGTTTTTTTTTTGGGGCGAAAAATTAAGTTTCTCCAATCTTCCCAAAACTCTGGATTCTGATAGAGGGCCATGAGACTTAGACCTGAGTGCAAAAATGGAGGCTCTAGCCCCTTCCAGAGCTGAGATATCGAAACTCAAAAATTCGGCCCGAAAAAAAAACGACAGTGGTACCCCTTACGTTTTTTTTTTTGGGCGAAAAATTAAGTTTCTCCAATCTTCCCAAATTCTGATAGAGGGCCATGAGACTTAGACCTGAGTGCAAAAATGGAGGCTCTAGCCCCTTCCAGAGCTGAGATATCGAAACTCAAAAATTCGGCCCGAAAAAAAAAACGACAGTGGTACCCCTTACGTTTTTTTTTTGGGCGAAAAATTAAGTTTCTCCAATCTTCCCAAATTCTGATAGAGGGCCATGAGTCTTAGACCTGAGTGCAAAAATGGAGGCTCTAGCCCCTTCCAGAGCTGAGATATCGAAACTCAAAAATTCGGCCCGAAAAAAAAACGACAGTGGTACCCCTTACGTTTTTTTTTTTGGGCGAAAAATTAAGTTTCTCCAATCTTCCCAAATTCTGATAGAGGACCATGAGACTTAGACCTGAGTGCAAAAATGGAGGCTCTAGCCCCTTCCAGAGCTGACATATCGAAACTCAAAAATTCGGCCCGAAAAAAAAAACGACAGTGGTACCCCTTACGGTTTTTTTTTTGGGGCGAAAAATTAAGTTTCTCCAATCTTCCCAAAACTCTGGATTCTGATAGAGGGCCATGAGACTTAGACCTGAGTGCAAAAATGGAGGCTCTAGCCCCTTCCAGAGCTGAGATATCGAAACTCAAAAATTCGGCCCGAAAAAAAAACGACAGTGGTACCCCTTACGTTTTTTTTTTTTGGGCGAAAAATTAAGTTTCTCCAATCTTCCCAAATTCTGATAGAGGGCCATGAGACTTAGACCTGAGTGCAAAAATGGAGGCTCTAGCCCCTTCCAGAGCTGAGATATCGAAACTCAAAAATTCGGCCCGAAAAAAAAACGACAGTGGTACCCCTTACGTTTTTTTTTTGGGGCGAAAAATTAAGTTTCTCCAATCTTCCCAAATTGTGATAGAGGGCCATGAGACTTAGACCTGAGTGCAAAAATGGAGGCTCTAGCCCCTTCCAGAGCTGAGATATCAAAACTCAAAAATTCGGCCCGAAAAAAAAAACGACAGTGGTACCCCTTACGTTTTTTTTTTTGGGGCGAAAAATTAAGTTTCTCCAATCTTCCCAAATTCTGATAGAGGGCCATGAGACTTAGACCTGAGTGCAAAAATGGAGGCTCTAGCCCCTTCCAGAGCTGAGATATCGAAACTCAAAAATTCGGCCCGAAAAAAAAACGACAGTGGTACCCCTTACGTTTTTTTTTTTGGGGCGAAAAATTAAGTTTCTCCAATCTTCCCAAAACTCTGATAGAGGGCCATGAGTCTTAGACCTGAGTGCAAAAATGGAGGCTCTAGCCCCTTCCAGAGCTGAGATATCGAAACTCAAAAATTCGGCCCGAAAAAAAAACGACAGTGGTACCCCTTACGTTTTTTTTTTTGGGCGAAAAATTAAGTTTCTCCAATCTTCCCAAATTCTGATAGAGGACCATGAGACTTAGACCTGAGTGCAAAAATGGAGGCTCTAGCCCCTTCCAGAGCTGACATATCGAAACTCAAAAATTCGGCCCGAAAAAAAAAACGACAGTGGTACCCCTTACGGTTTTTTTTTTGGGGCGAAAAATTAAGTTTCTCCAATCTTCCCAAAACTCTGGATTCTGATAGAGGGCCATGAGACTTAGACCTGAGTGCAAAAATGGAGGCTCTAGCCCCTTCCAGAGCTGAGATATCGAAACTCAAAAATTCGGCCCGAAAAAAAAACGACAGTGGTACCCCTTACGTTTTTTTTTTTTGGGCGAAAAATTAAGTTTCTCCAATCTTCCCAAATTCTGATAGAGGGCCATGAGACTTAGACCTGAGTGCAAAAATGGAGGCTCTAGCCCCTTCCAGAGCTGAGATATCGAAACTCAAAAATTCGGCCCGAAAAAAAAACGACAGTGGTACCCCTTACGTTTTTTTTTTGGGGCGAAAAATTAAGTTTCTCCAATCTTCCCAAATTGTGATAGAGGGCCATGAGACTTAGACCTGAGTGCAAAAATGGAGGCTCTAGCCCCTTCCAGAGCTGAGATATCGAAACTCAAAAATTCGGCCCGAAAAAAAAACGACAGTGGTACCCCTTACGTTTTTTTTTTGGGCGAAAAATTAAGTTTCTCCAATCTTCCCAAATTCTGATAGAGGGCCATGAGACTTAGACCTGAGTGCAAAAATGGAGGCTCTAGCCCTTTCCAGAGCTGAGATATCAAAACTCAAAAATTCGGCCCGAAAAAAAAAACGACAGTGGTACCCCTTACGTTTTTTTTTTTGGGGCGAAAAATTAAGTTTCTCCAATCTTCCCAAATTCTGATAGAGGGCCATGAGACTTAGACCTGAGTGCAAAAATGGAGGCTCTAGCCCCTTCCAGAGCTGAGATATCGAAACTCAAAAATTCGGCCCGAAAAAAAAACGACAGTGGTACCCCTTACGTTTTTTTTTTGGGGCGAAAAATTAAGTTTCTCCAATCTTCCCAAAACTCTGGATTCTGATAGAGGGCCATGAGACTTAGACCTGAGTGCAAAAATGGAGGCTCTAGCCCCTTCCAGAGCTGAGATATCGAAACTCAAAAATTCGGCCCGAAAAAAAAACGACAGTGGTACCCCTTACGTTTTTTTTTTTGGGCGAAAAATTAAGTTTCTCCAATCTTCCCAAATTCTGATAGAGGGCCATGAGACTTAGACCTGAGTGCAAAAATGGAGGCTCTAGCCCCTTCCAGAGCTGAGATATCGAAACTCAAAAATTCGGCCCGAAAAAAAAACGACAGTGGTACCCCTTAAGTTTTTTTTGGGCGAAAAATTAAGTTTCTCCAATCTTCCCAAATTCTGATAGAGGGCCATGAGACTTAGACCTGAGTGCAAAAATGGAGGCTCTAGCCCCTTCCAGAGCTGAGATATCAAAACTCAAAAATTCGGCCCGAAAAAAAAAACGACAGTGGTACCCCTTACGTTTTTTTTTTTTAGGCGAAAAATTAAGTTTCTCCAATCTTCCCAAATTCTGATAGAGGGCCATGAGACTTAGACCTGAGTGCAAAAATGGAGGCTCTAACCCCTTCCAGAGCTGAGATATCGAAACTCAAAAATTCGGCCCAAAAAAAAAACGACAGTGGTACCCCTTACGTTTTTTTTTGGGCGAAAAATTAAGTTTCTCCAATCTTCCCAAATTCTGATAGAGGGCCATGAGACTTAGACCTGAGTGCAAAAATGGAGGCTCTAGCCCCTTCCAGAGCTGAGATATCGAAACTCAAAAATTCGGCCCGAAAAAAAAACGACAGTGGTACCCCTTACGTTTTTTTTTTGGGGCGAAAAATTAAGTTTCTCCAATCTTCCCAAAACTCTGGATTCTGATAGAGGGCCATGAGACTTAGACCTGAGTGCAAAAATGGAGGCTCTAGCCCCTTCCAGAGCTGAGATATCGAAACTCAAAAATTCGGCCCGAAAAAAAAAACGACAGTGGTACCCCTTACGTTTTTTTTTTTGGGCGAAAAATTAAGTTTCTCCAATCTTCCCAAATTCCGATAGAGGGCCATGAGACTTAGACCTGAGTGCAAAAATGGAGGCTCTAGCCCCTTCCAGAGCTGAGATATCGAAACTCAAAAATTCGGCCCGAAAAAAAAACGACAGTGGTACCCCTTACGTTTTTTTTTTGGGCGAAAAATTAAGTTTCTCCAATCTTCCCAAATTCTGATAGAGGGCCATGAGACTTAGACCTGAGTGCAAAAATGGAGGCTCTAGCCCCTTCCAGAGCTGAGATATCAAAACTCAAAAATTCGGTCCGAAAAAAAAAACGACAGTGGTACCCCTTACGTTTTTTTTTTTAGGCGAAAAATTAAGTTTCTCCAATCTTCCCAAATTCTGATAGAGGGCCATGAGACTTAGACCTGAGTGCAAAAATGGAGGCTCTAGCCCCTTCCAGAGCTGAGATATCGAAACTCAAAAATTCGGCCCAAAAAAAAAACGACAGTGGTACCCCTTACGTTTTTTTTTGGGCGAAAAATTAAGTTTCTCCAATCTTCCCAAATTCTGATAGAGGGCCATGAGACTTAGACCTGAGTGCAAAAATGGAGGCTCTAGCCCCTTCCAGAGCTGAGATATCGAAACTCAAAAATTCGGCCCGAAAAAAAAACGACAGTGGTACCCCTTACGTTTTTTTGGGGGGCGAAAAATTAAGTTTCTCCAATCTTCCCAAATTCTGATAGAGGGCCATGAGACTTAGACCTGAGTGCAAAAATGGAGGCTCTAGCCCCTTCCAGAGCTGAGATATCGAAACTCAAAAATTCGGCCCGAAAAAAAAACGACAGTGGTACCCCTTACGTTTTTTTTTTTGGACGAAAAATTAAGTTTCTCCAATCTTCCCAAATTCTGATAGAGGGCCATGAGACTTAGACCTGAGTGCAAAAATGGAGGCTCTAGCCCCTTCCAGAGCTGAGATATCGAAACTCAAAAATTCGGCCCAAAAAAAAAAACGACAGTGGTACCCCTTACGTTTTTTTTTTGGGCGAAAAATTAAGTTTCTCCAATCTTCCCAAATTCTGATAGAGGGCCATGAGACTTAGACCTGAGTGCAAAAATGGAGGCTCTAGCCCCTTCCAGAGCTGAGATATCGAAACTCAAAAATTCGGCCCGAAAAAAAAAAACGACAGTGGTACCCCTTACGTTTTTTTTTTGGGTGAAAAATTAAGTTTCTCCAATCTTCCCAAATTCTGATAGAGGGCCATGAGACTTAGACCTGAGTGCAAAAATGGAGGCTCTAGCCCCTTCCAGAGCTGAGATATCGAAACTCAAAAATTCGGCCCGAAAAAAAAAACGACAGTGGTACCCCTTACGTTTTTTTTTTTGGGCGAAAAATTAAGTTTCTCCAATTTTCCCAAATTCTGATAGAGGGCCATGAGATTTAGACCTGAGTGCAAAAATGGAGGCTCTAGCACCTTCCAGAGCTGAGATATCGAAACTCAAAAATTCGGCCCGAAAAAAAAACGACAGTGGTACCCCTTACGTTTTTTTTTTGGGCGAAAAATTAAGTTTCTCCAATCTTCCCAAATTCTGATAGAGGGCCATGAGACTTAGACCTGAGTGCAAAAATGGAGGCTCTAGCCCCTTCCAGAGCTGAGATATCGAAACTCAAAAATTCGGCCCAAAAAAAAAACGACAGTGGTACCCCTTACGTTTTTTTTTTGGGCGAAAAATTAAGTTTCTCCAATTTTCCCAAATTCTGATAGAGGGCCATGAGATTTAGACCTGAGTGCAAAAATGGAGGCTCTAGCACCTTCCAGAGCTGAGATATCGAAACTCACAAATTCGGCCCGAAAAAAAAACGACAGTGGTACCCCTTACGTTTTTTTTTTTGGGCGAAAAATTAAGTTTCTCCAATCTTCCCAAATTCTGATAGAGGGCCATGAGACTTAGACCTGAGTGCAAAAATGGAGGCTCTAGCCCCTTCCAGAGCTGAGATATCGAAACTCAAAAATTCGGCCCGAAAAAAAAAACGACAGTGGTACCCCTTACGTTTTTTTTTTGGGCGAAAAATTAAGTTTCTCCAATCTTCCCAAATTCTGATAGAGGGCCATGAGTCTTAGACCTGAGTGCAAAAATGGAGGCTCTAGCCCCTTCCAGAGCTGAGATATCGAAACTCAAAAATTCGGCCCGAAAAAAAAACGACAGTGGTACCCCTTACGTTTTTTTTTTGGGGCGAAAAATTAAGTTTCTCCAATCTTCCCAAAACTCTGGATTCTGATAGAGGGCCATGAGACTTAGACCTGAGTGCAAAAATGGAGGCTCTAGCCCCTTCCAGAGCTGAGATATCGAAACTCAAAAATTCGGCCCGAAAAAAAAAACGACAGTGGTACCCCTTACGTTTTTTTTTTTGGGCGAAAAATTAAGTTTCTCCAATCTTCCCAAATTCCGATAGAGGGCCATGAGACTTAGACCTGAGTGCAAAAATGGAGGCTCTAGCCCCTTCCAGAGCTGAGATATCGAAACTCAAAAATTCGGCCCGAAAAAAAAACGACAGTGGTACCCCTTACGTTTTTTTTTTGGCCGAAAAATTAAGTTTCTCCAATCTTCCCAAATTCTGATAGAGGGCCATGAGTCTTAGACCTGAGTGCAAAAATGGAGGCTCTAGCCCCTTCCAGAGCTGAGATATCGAAACTCAAAAATTCGGCCCGAAAAAAAAACGACAGTGGTACCCCTTACGTTTTTTTTTTTGGGCGAAAAATTAAGTTTCTCCAATCTTCCCAAATTCTGATAGAGGGCCATGAGACTTAGACCTGAGTGCAAAAATGGAGGCTCTAGCCCCTTCCAGAGCTGAGATATCGAAACTCAAAAATTCGGCCCGAAAAAAAAACGACAGTGGTACCCCTTACGTTTTTTTTTTTGGGCGAAAAATTAAGTTTCTCCAATCTTCCCAAATTCTGATAGAGGACCATGAGACTTAGACCTGAGTGCAAAAATGGAGGCTCTAGCCCCTTCCAGAGCTGACATATCGAAACTCAAAAATTCGGTCCGAAAAAAAAAACGACAGTGGTACCCCTTACGTTTTTTTTTTTAGGCGAAAAATTAAGTTTCTCCAATCTTCCCAAATTCTGATAGAGGGCCATGAGTCTTAGACCTGAGTGCAAAAATGGAGGCTCTAGCCCCTTCCAGAGCTGAGATATCGAAACTCAAAAATTCGGCCCGAAAAAAAACGACAGTGGTACCCCTTACGTTTTTTTTTGGGGCGAAAAATTAAGTTTCTCCAATCTTCCCAAATTCTGATAGAGGGCCATGAGACTTAGACCTGAGTGCAAAAATGGAGGCTCTAGCCCCTTCCAGAGCTGAGATATCGAAACTCAAAAATTCGGCCCGAAAAAAAACGACAGTGGTACCCCTTACGTTTTTTTTTTTGGACGAAAAATTAAGTTTCTCCAATCTTCCCAAATTCTGATAGAGGGCCATGAGACTTAGACCTGAGTGCAAAAATGGAGGCTCTAGCCCCTTCCAGAGCTGAGATATCGAAACTCAAAAATTCGGCCCAAAAAAAAAAACGACAGTGGTACCCCTTACGTTTTTTTTTGGGCGAAAAATTAAGTTTCTCCAATCTTCCCAAATTCTGATAGAGGGCCATGAGACTTAGACCTGAGTGCAAAAATGGAGGCTCTAGCCCCTTCCAGAGCTGAGATATCGAAACTCAAAAATTCGGCCCGAAAAAAAAAAACGACAGTGGTACCCCTTACGTTTTTTTTTTGGGTGAAAAATTAAGTTTCTCCAATCTTCCCAAATTCTGATAGAGGGCCATGAGACTTAGACCTGAGTGCAAAAATGGAGGCTCTAGCCCCTTCCAGAGCTGAGATATCGAAACTCAAAAATTCGGCCCGAAAAAAAAAACCACAGTGGTACCCCTTACGTTTTTTTTTTGGGCGAAAAATTAAGTTTCTCCAATTTTCCCAAATTCTGATAGAGGGCCATGAGATTTAGACCTGAGTGCAAAAATGGAGGCTCTAGCACCTTCCAGAGCTGAGATATCGAAACTCAAAAATTCGGCCCGAAAAAAAAACGACAGTGGTACCCCTTACGTTTTTTTTTTGGGCGAAAAATTAAGTTTCTCCAATCTTCCCAAATTCTGATAGAGGGCCATGAGACTTAGACCTGAGTGCAAAAATGGAGGCTCTAGCCCCTTCCAGAGCTGAGATATCGAAACTCAAAAATTCGGCCCGAAAAAAAAACGACAGTGGTACCCCTTACGGTTTTTTTTTGGGGCGAAAAATTAAGTTTCTCCAATCTTCCCAAAACTCTGGATTCTGATAGAGGGCCATGAGACTTAGACCTGAGTGCAAAAATGGAGGCTCTAGCCCCTTCCAGAGCTGAGATATCGAAACTCAAAAATTCGGCCCGAAAAAAAAACGACAGTGGTACCCCTTACGTTTTTTTTTTTGGGCGAAAAATTAAGTTTCTCCAATCTTCCCAAATTCTGATAGAGGGCCATGAGACTTAGACCTGAGTGCAAAAATGGAGGCTCTAGCCCCTTCCAGAGCTGAGATATCGAAACTCAAAAATTCGGCCCGAAAAAAAAACGACAGTGGTACCCCTTACGTTTTTTTTTTGGGCGAAAAATTAAGTTTCTCCAATCTTCCCAAATTCTGATAGAGGGCCATGAGACTTAGACCTGAGTGCAAAAATGGAGGCTCTAGCCCCTTCCAGAGCTGAGATATCAAAACTCAAAAATTCGGCCCGAAAAAAAAAACGACAGTGGTACCCCTTACGTTTTTTTTTTTAGGCGAAAAATTAAGTTTCTCCAATCTTCCCAAATTCTGATAGAGGGCCATGAGACTTAGACCTGAGTGCAAAAATGGAGGCTCTAACCCCTTCCAGAGCTGAGATATCGAAACTCAAAAATTCGGCCCAAAAAAAAAACGACAGTGGTACCCCTTACGTTTTTTTTTTGGGGCGAAAAATTAAGTTTCTCCAATCTTCCCAAAACTCTGGATTCTGATAGAGGGCCATGAGACTTAGACCTGAGTGCAAAAATGGAGGCTCTAGCCCCTTCCAGAGCTGAGATATCGAAACTCAAAAATTCGGCCCGAAAAAAAAAACGACAGTGGTACCCCTTACGTTTTTTTTTTGGGCGAAAAATTAAGTTTCTCCAATCTTCCCAAATTCCGATAGAGGGCCATGAGACTTAGACCTGAGTGCAAAAATGGAGGCTCTAGCCCCTTCCAGAGCTGAGATATCGAAACTCAAAAATTCGGCCCGAAAAAAAAACGACAGTGGTACCCCTTACGTTTTTTTTTTGGGCGAAAAATTAAGTTTCTCCAATCTTTCCAAATTCTGATAGAGGGCCATGAGTCTTAGACCTGAGTGCAAAAATGGGGGCTCTAGCCCCTTCCAGAGCTGAGATATCGAAACTCAAAAATTCGGCCCGAAAAAAAAACGACAGTGGTACCCCTTACGTTTTTTTTTTTGGGCGAAAAATTAAGTTTCTCCAATCTTCCCAAATTCTGATAGAGGGCCATGAGACTTAGACCTGAGTGCAAAAATGGAGGCTCTAGCACCTTCCAGAGCTGAGATATCGAAACTTAAAAATTCGGCCCGAAAAAAAAAACGACAGTGGTACCCCTTACGTTTTTTTTTTGGGCGAAAAATTAAGTTTCTCCAATCTTCCCAAATTCTGATAGAGGGCCATGAGTCTTAGACCTGAGTGCAAAAATGGAGGCTCTAGCCCCTTCCAGAGCTGAGATATCGAAACTCAAAAATTCGGCCCGAAAAAAAAACGACAGTGGTACCCCTTACGTTTTTTTTTTTGGGCGAAAAATTAAGTTTCTCCAATCTTCCCAAATTCTGATAGAGGACCATGAGACTTAGACCTGAGTGCAAAAATGGAGGCTCTAGCCCCTTCCAGAGCTGACATATCGAAACTCAAAAATTCGGCCCGAAAAAAAAACGACAGTGGTACCCCTTACGTTTTTTTTTTGGGGCGAAAAATTAAGTTTCTCCAATCTTCCCAAAACTCTGGATTCTGATAGAGGGCCATGAGACTTAGACCTGAGTGCAAAAATGGAGGCTCTAGCCCCTTCCAGAGCTGAGATATCGAAACTCAAAAATTCGGCCCGAAAAAAAAACGACAGTGGTACCCCTTACGTTTTTTTTTTTGGGCGAAAAATTAAGTTTCTCCAATCTTCCCAAATTCTGATAGAGGGCCATGAGACTTAGACCTGAGTGCAAAAATGGAGGCTCTAGCCCCTTCCAGAGCTGAGATATGGAAACTCAAAAATTCGGCCCGAAAAAAAAATGACAGTGGTACCCCTTACGTTTTTTTTTTGGCCGAAAAATTAAGTTTCTCCAATCTTCCCAAATTCTGATAGAGGGCCATGAGTCTTAGACCTGAGTGCAAAAATGGAGGCTCTAGCCCCTTCCAGAGCTGAGATATCGAAACTCAAAAATTCGGCCCGAAAAAAAAACGACAGTGGTACCCCTTACGTTTTTTTTTTTGGGCGAAAAATTAAGTTTCTCCAATCTTCCCAAATTCTGATAGAGGGCCATGAGACTTAGACCTGAGTGCAAAAATGGAGGCTCTAGCCCCTTCCAGAGCTGAGATATCGAAACTCAAAAATTCGGCCCGAAAAAAAAACGACAGTGGTACCCCTTACGTTTTTTTTTTTGGGCGAAAAATTAAGTTTCTCCAATCTTCCCAAATTCTGATAGAGGACCATGAGACTTAGACCTGAGTGCAAAAATGGAGGCTCTAGCCCCTTCCAGAGCTGACATATCGAAACTCAAAAATTCGGCCCGAAAAAAAAAACGACAGTGGTACCCCTTACGGTTTTTTTTTTGGGGCGAAAAATTAAGTTTCTCCAATCTTCCCAAAACTCTGGATTCTGATAGAGGGCCATGAGACTTAGACCTGAGTGCAAAAATGGAGGCTCTAGCCCCTTCCAGAGCTGAGATATCGAAACTCAAAAATTCGGCCCGAAAAAAAAACGACAGTGGTACCCCTTACGTTTTTTTTTTTTGGGCGAAAAATTAAGTTTCTCCAATCTTCCCAAATTCTGATAGAGGGCCATGAGACTTAGACCTGAGTGCAAAAATGGAGGCTCTAGCCCCTTCCAGAGCTGAGATATCGAAACTCAAAAATTCGGCCCGAAAAAAAAACGACAGTGGTACCCCTTACGTTTTTTTTTTGGGGCGAAAAATTAAGTTTCTCCAATCTTCCCAAATTGTGATAGAGGGCCATGAGACTTAGACCTGAGTGCAAAAATGGAGGCTCTAGCCCCTTCCAGAGCTGAGATATCGAAACTCAAAAATTCGGCCCGAAAAAAAAACGACAGTGGTACCCCTTACGTTTTTTTTTTTGGGCGAAAAATTAAGTTTCTCCAATCTTCCCAAATTCTGATAGAGGGCCATGAGACTTAGACCTGAGTGCAAAAATGGAGGCTCTAGCCCTTTCCAGAGCTGAGATATCAAAACTCAAAAATTCGGCCCGAAAAAAAAAACGACAGTGGTACCCCTTACGTTTTTTTTTTTGGGGCGAAAAATTAAGTTTCTCCAATCTTCCCAAATTCTGATAGAGGGCCATGAGACTTAGACCTGAGTGCAAAAATGGAGGCTCTAGCCCCTTCCAGAGCTGAGATATCGAAACTCAAAAATTCGGCCCGAAAAAAAAACGACAGTGGTACCCCTTACGTTTTTTTTTTGGGGCGAAAAATTAAGTTTCTCCAATCTTCCCAAAACTCTGGATTCTGATAGAGGGCCATGAGACTTAGACCTGAGTGCAAAAATGGAGGCTCTAGCCCCTTCCAGAGCTGAGATATCGAAACTCAAAAATTCGGCCCGAAAAAAAAACGACAGTGGTACCCCTTACGTTTTTTTTTTTGGGCGAAAAATTAAGTTTCTCCAATCTTCCCAAATTCTGATAGAGGGCCATGAGACTTAGACCTGAGTGCAAAAATGGAGGCTCTAGCCCCTTCCAGAGCTGAGATATCGAAACTCAAAAATTCGGCCCGAAAAAAAAAACGACAGTGGTACCCCTTACGTTTTTTTTTTGGGCGAAAAATTAAGTTTCTCCAATCTTCCCAAATTCTGATAGAGGGCCATGAGTCTTAGACCTGAGTGCAAAAATGGAGGCTCTAGCCCCTTCCAGAGCTGAGATATCGAAACTCAAAAATTCGGCCCGAAAAAAAAACGACAGTGGTACCCCTTACGTTTTTTTTTTTGGGCGAAAAATTAAGTTTCTCCAATCTTCCCAAATTCTGATAGAGGACCATGAGACTTAGACCTGAGTGCAAAAATGGAGGCTCTAGCCCCTTCCAGAGCTGACATATCGAAACTCAAAAATTCGGCCCGAAAAAAAAAACGACAGTGGTACCCCTTACGGTTTTTTTTTTGGGGCGAAAAATTAAGTTTCTCCAATCTTCCCAAAACTCTGGATTCTGATAGAGGGCCATGAGACTTAGACCTGAGTGCAAAAATGGAGGCTCTAGCCCCTTCCAGAGCTGAGATATCGAAACTCAAAAATTCGGCCCGAAAAAAAAACGACAGTGGTACCCCTTACGTTTTTTTTTTTTGGGCGAAAAATTAAGTTTCTCCAATCTTCCCAAATTCTGATAGAGGGCCATGAGACTTAGACCTGAGTGCAAAAATGGAGGCTCTAGCCCCTTCCAGAGCTGAGATATCGAAACTCAAAAATTCGGCCCGAAAAAAAAACGACAGTGGTACCCCTTACGTTTTTTTTTTGGGGCGAAAAATTAAGTTTCTCCAATCTTCCCAAATTGTGATAGAGGGCCATGAGACTTAGACCTGAGTGCAAAAATGGAGGCTCTAGCCCCTTCCAGAGCTGAGATATCAAAACTCAAAAATTCGGCCCGAAAAAAAAAACGACAGTGGTACCCCTTACGTTTTTTTTTTTGGGGCGAAAAATTAAGTTTCTCCAATCTTCCCAAATTCTGATAGAGGGCCATGAGACTTAGACCTGAGTGCAAAAATGGAGGCTCTAGCCCCTTCCAGAGCTGAGATATCGAAACTCAAAAATTCGGCCCGAAAAAAAAACGACAGTGGTACCCCTTACGTTTTTTTTTTTGGGGCGAAAAATTAAGTTTCTCCAATCTTCCCAAAACTCTGATAGAGGGCCATGAGTCTTAGACCTGAGTGCAAAAATGGAGGCTCTAGCCCCTTCCAGAGCTGAGATATCGAAACTCAAAAATTCGGCCCGAAAAAAAAACGACAGTGGTACCCCTTACGTTTTTTTTTTTGGGCGAAAAATTAAGTTTCTCCAATCTTCCCAAATTCTGATAGAGGACCATGAGACTTAGACCTGAGTGCAAAAATGGAGGCTCTAGCCCCTTCCAGAGCTGACATATCGAAACTCAAAAATTCGGCCCGAAAAAAAAAACGACAGTGGTACCCCTTACGGTTTTTTTTTTGGGGCGAAAAATTAAGTTTCTCCAATCTTCCCAAAACTCTGGATTCTGATAGAGGGCCATGAGACTTAGACCTGAGTGCAAAAATGGAGGCTCTAGCCCCTTCCAGAGCTGAGATATCGAAACTCAAAAATTCGGCCCGAAAAAAAAACGACAGTGGTACCCCTTACGTTTTTTTTTTTTGGGCGAAAAATTAAGTTTCTCCAATCTTCCCAAATTCTGATAGAGGGCCATGAGACTTAGACCTGAGTGCAAAAATGGAGGCTCTAGCCCCTTCCAGAGCTGAGATATCGAAACTCAAAAATTCGGCCCGAAAAAAAAACGACAGTGGTACCCCTTACGTTTTTTTTTTGGGGCGAAAAATTAAGTTTCTCCAATCTTCCCAAATTGTGATAGAGGGCCATGAGACTTAGACCTGAGTGCAAAAATGGAGGCTCTAGCCCCTTCCAGAGCTGAGATATCGAAACTCAAAAATTCGGCCCGAAAAAAAAACGACAGTGGTACCCCTTACGTTTTTTTTTTGGGCGAAAAATTAAGTTTCTCCAATCTTCCCAAATTCTGATAGAGGGCCATGAGACTTAGACCTGAGTGCAAAAATGGAGGCTCTAGCCCTTTCCAGAGCTGAGATATCAAAACTCAAAAATTCGGCCCGAAAAAAAAAACGACAGTGGTACCCCTTACGTTTTTTTTTTTGGGGCGAAAAATTAAGTTTCTCCAATCTTCCCAAATTCTGATAGAGGGCCATGAGACTTAGACCTGAGTGCAAAAATGGAGGCTCTAGCCCCTTCCAGAGCTGAGATATCGAAACTCAAAAATTCGGCCCGAAAAAAAAACGACAGTGGTACCCCTTACGTTTTTTTTTTGGGGCGAAAAATTAAGTTTCTCCAATCTTCCCAAAACTCTGGATTCTGATAGAGGGCCATGAGACTTAGACCTGAGTGCAAAAATGGAGGCTCTAGCCCCTTCCAGAGCTGAGATATCGAAACTCAAAAATTCGGCCCGAAAAAAAAACGACAGTGGTACCCCTTACGTTTTTTTTTTTGGGCGAAAAATTAAGTTTCTCCAATCTTCCCAAATTCTGATAGAGGGCCATGAGACTTAGACCTGAGTGCAAAAATGGAGGCTCTAGCCCCTTCCAGAGCTGAGATATCGAAACTCAAAAATTCGGCCCGAAAAAAAAACGACAGTGGTACCCCTTAAGTTTTTTTTGGGCGAAAAATTAAGTTTCTCCAATCTTCCCAAATTCTGATAGAGGGCCATGAGACTTAGACCTGAGTGCAAAAATGGAGGCTCTAGCCCCTTCCAGAGCTGAGATATCAAAACTCAAAAATTCGGCCCGAAAAAAAAAACGACAGTGGTACCCCTTACGTTTTTTTTTTTTAGGCGAAAAATTAAGTTTCTCCAATCTTCCCAAATTCTGATAGAGGGCCATGAGACTTAGACCTGAGTGCAAAAATGGAGGCTCTAACCCCTTCCAGAGCTGAGATATCGAAACTCAAAAATTCGGCCCAAAAAAAAAACGACAGTGGTACCCCTTACGTTTTTTTTTGGGCGAAAAATTAAGTTTCTCCAATCTTCCCAAATTCTGATAGAGGGCCATGAGACTTAGACCTGAGTGCAAAAATGGAGGCTCTAGCCCCTTCCAGAGCTGAGATATCGAAACTCAAAAATTCGGCCCGAAAAAAAAACGACAGTGGTACCCCTTACGTTTTTTTTTTGGGGCGAAAAATTAAGTTTCTCCAATCTTCCCAAAACTCTGGATTCTGATAGAGGGCCATGAGACTTAGACCTGAGTGCAAAAATGGAGGCTCTAGCCCCTTCCAGAGCTGAGATATCGAAACTCAAAAATTCGGCCCGAAAAAAAAAACGACAGTGGTACCCCTTACGTTTTTTTTTTTGGGCGAAAAATTAAGTTTCTCCAATCTTCCCAAATTCCGATAGAGGGCCATGAGACTTAGACCTGAGTGCAAAAATGGAGGCTCTAGCCCCTTCCAGAGCTGAGATATCGAAACTCAAAAATTCGGCCCGAAAAAAAAACGACAGTGGTACCCCTTACGTTTTTTTTTTGGGCGAAAAATTAAGTTTCTCCAATCTTCCCAAATTCTGATAGAGGGCCATGAGACTTAGACCTGAGTGCAAAAATGGAGGCTCTAGCCCCTTCCAGAGCTGAGATATCAAAACTCAAAAATTCGGTCCGAAAAAAAAAACGACAGTGGTACCCCTTACGTTTTTTTTTTTAGGCGAAAAATTAAGTTTCTCCAATCTTCCCAAATTCTGATAGAGGGCCATGAGACTTAGACCTGAGTGCAAAAATGGAGGCTCTAGCCCCTTCCAGAGCTGAGATATCGAAACTCAAAAATTCGGCCCAAAAAAAAAACGACAGTGGTACCCCTTACGTTTTTTTTTGGGCGAAAAATTAAGTTTCTCCAATCTTCCCAAATTCTGATAGAGGGCCATGAGACTTAGACCTGAGTGCAAAAATGGAGGCTCTAGCCCCTTCCAGAGCTGAGATATCGAAACTCAAAAATTCGGCCCGAAAAAAAAACGACAGTGGTACCCCTTACGTTTTTTTGGGGGGCGAAAAATTAAGTTTCTCCAATCTTCCCAAATTCTGATAGAGGGCCATGAGACTTAGACCTGAGTGCAAAAATGGAGGCTCTAGCCCCTTCCAGAGCTGAGATATCGAAACTCAAAAATTCGGCCCGAAAAAAAAACGACAGTGGTACCCCTTACGTTTTTTTTTTTGGACGAAAAATTAAGTTTCTCCAATCTTCCCAAATTCTGATAGAGGGCCATGAGACTTAGACCTGAGTGCAAAAATGGAGGCTCTAGCCCCTTCCAGAGCTGAGATATCGAAACTCAAAAATTCGGCCCAAAAAAAAAAACGACAGTGGTACCCCTTACGTTTTTTTTTTGGGCGAAAAATTAAGTTTCTCCAATCTTCCCAAATTCTGATAGAGGGCCATGAGACTTAGACCTGAGTGCAAAAATGGAGGCTCTAGCCCCTTCCAGAGCTGAGATATCGAAACTCAAAAATTCGGCCCGAAAAAAAAAAACGACAGTGGTACCCCTTACGTTTTTTTTTTGGGTGAAAAATTAAGTTTCTCCAATCTTCCCAAATTCTGATAGAGGGCCATGAGACTTAGACCTGAGTGCAAAAATGGAGGCTCTAGCCCCTTCCAGAGCTGAGATATCGAAACTCAAAAATTCGGCCCGAAAAAAAAAACGACAGTGGTACCCCTTACGTTTTTTTTTTTGGGCGAAAAATTAAGTTTCTCCAATTTTCCCAAATTCTGATAGAGGGCCATGAGATTTAGACCTGAGTGCAAAAATGGAGGCTCTAGCACCTTCCAGAGCTGAGATATCGAAACTCAAAAATTCGGCCCGAAAAAAAAACGACAGTGGTACCCCTTACGTTTTTTTTTTGGGCGAAAAATTAAGTTTCTCCAATCTTCCCAAATTCTGATAGAGGGCCATGAGACTTAGACCTGAGTGCAAAAATGGAGGCTCTAGCCCCTTCCAGAGCTGAGATATCGAAACTCAAAAATTCGGCCCAAAAAAAAAACGACAGTGGTACCCCTTACGTTTTTTTTTTGGGCGAAAAATTAAGTTTCTCCAATTTTCCCAAATTCTGATAGAGGGCCATGAGATTTAGACCTGAGTGCAAAAATGGAGGCTCTAGCACCTTCCAGAGCTGAGATATCGAAACTCACAAATTCGGCCCGAAAAAAAAACGACAGTGGTACCCCTTACGTTTTTTTTTTTGGGCGAAAAATTAAGTTTCTCCAATCTTCCCAAATTCTGATAGAGGGCCATGAGACTTAGACCTGAGTGCAAAAATGGAGGCTCTAGCCCCTTCCAGAGCTGAGATATCGAAACTCAAAAATTCGGCCCGAAAAAAAAAACGACAGTGGTACCCCTTACGTTTTTTTTTTGGGCGAAAAATTAAGTTTCTCCAATCTTCCCAAATTCTGATAGAGGGCCATGAGTCTTAGACCTGAGTGCAAAAATGGAGGCTCTAGCCCCTTCCAGAGCTGAGATATCGAAACTCAAAAATTCGGCCCGAAAAAAAAACGACAGTGGTACCCCTTACGTTTTTTTTTTTGGGCGAAAAATTAAGTTTCTCCAATCTTCCCAAATTCTGATAGAGGGCCATGAGACTTAGACCTGAGTGCAAAAATGGAGGCTCTAGCCCCTTCCAGAGCTGAGATATCGAAACTCAAAAATTCGGCCCGAAAAAAAAACGACAGTGGTACCCCTTACGTTTTTTTTTTGGGCGAAAAATTAAGTTTCTCCAATCTTCCCAAATTCTGATAGAGGGCCATGAGACTTAGACCTGAGTGCAAAAATGGAGGCTCTAGCCCCTTCCAGAGCTGAGATATCAAAACTCAAAAATTCGGCCCGAAAAAAAAAACGACAGTGGTAACCCTTACGTTTTTTTTTTTTGGGCGAAAAATTAAGTTTCTCCAATCTTCCCAAATTCTGATAGAGGGCCATGAGACTTAGACCTGAGTGCAAAAATGGAGGCTCTAGCCCCTTCCAGAGCTGAGATATCGAAACTCAAAAATTCGGCCCAAAAAAAAAACGACAGTGGTACCCCTTACGTTTTTTTTTGGGCGAAAAATTAAGTTTCTCCAATCTTCCCAAATTCTGATAGAGGGCCATGAGACTTAGACCTGAGTGCAAAAATGGAGGCTCTAGCCCCTTCCAGAGCTGAGATATCGAAACTCAAAAATTCGGCCCGAAAAAAAAACGACAGTGGTACCCCTTACGTTTTTTTTGGGGGGCAAAAAATTAAGTTTCTCCAATCTTCCCAAATTCTGATAGAGGGCCATGAGACTTAGACCTGAGTGCAAAAATGGAGGCTCTAGCCCCTTCCAGAGCTGAGATATGGAAACTCAAAAATTCGGCCCGAAAAAAAAACGACAGTGGTACCCCTTACGTTTTTTTTTTGGGCGAAAAATTAAGTTTCTCCAATCTTCCCAAATTCTGATAGAGGGCCATGAGACTTAGACCTGAGTGCAAAAATGGAGGCTCTAGCCCCTTCCAGAGCTGAGATATGGAAACTCAAAAATTCGGCCCGAAAAAAAAACGACAGTGGTACCCCTTACGTTTTTTTTTTGGGCGAAAAATTAAGTTTCTCCAATCTTCCCAAATTCTTATAGAGGGCCATGAGACTTAGACCTGAGTGCAAAAATGGAGGCTCTAGCCCCTTCCAGAGCTGAGATATCGAAACTCAAAAATTCGGCCCGAAAAAAAAACGACAGTGGTACCCCTTACGTTTTTTTTTTGGACGAAAAATTAAGTTTCTCCAATCTTCCCAAATTCTGATAGAGGGCCATGAGACTTAGACCTGAGTGCAAAAATGGAGGCTCTAGACCCTTCCAGAGCTGAGATATGGAAACTCAAAAATTCCACCCGGAAAAAAAAAACGACAGTGGTACCCCTTTCGGGTTTTTTTTTTCGGGCGAAAAATTAAATTTCTCCAATCTTCTCAAAACTCTGGATTCTGATAGAGGGCCACGAGACTTAGACCTGAGTGCAAAAATGGAGGCTCTAGACCCTTCCAGAGCTGAGATATGGAAACTCAAAAATTCCAACCGGAAAAAAAAAAACGACAATGGTACCCCTTTCGTTTTTTTTTTTCGGGCGAAAAATTAAGTTTCTCCAATCTTCTCAAAACTCTGGATTCTGATAGAGGGCCATGAGACTTAAACCTGAGTGCAAAAATGGAGGCTCTAGACCCTTCCAGAGCTGAGATATGGAAACTCAAAAATTCCACCCGGAAAAAAAAACGACAGTGGTACCCCTTTCGGGGGTTTTTTTTCGGGCGAAAAATTAAGTTTCTCCAATGTTCTCAAAACTCTGGATTCTGATAGAGGGCCATGAGACTTAAACCTGAGTGCAAAAATGGAGGCTCTAGACACTTCCAGAGCTGAGATATGGAAACTCAAAAATTCCACCCGGAAAAAAAAAACTACAGTGGTACCCCTTACGTTTTTTTTTTTTAGGCGAAAAATTAAGTTTCTCCAATCTTCCCAAATTCTGATAGAGGGCCATGAGACTTAGACCTGAGTGCAAAAATGGAGGCTCTAACCCCTTCCAGAGCTGAGATATCGAAACTCAAAAATTCGGCCCAAAAAAAAAACGACAGTGGTACCCCTTACGTTTTTTTTTGGGCGAAAAATTAAGTTTCTCCAATCTTCCCAAATTCTGATAGAGGGCCATGAGACTTAGACCTGAGTGCAAAAATGGAGGCTCTAGCCCCTTCCAGAGCTGAGATATCGAAACTCAAAAATTCGGCCCGAAAAAAAAACGACAGTGGTACCCCTTACGTTTTTTTTTTGGGGCGAAAAATTAAGTTTCTCCAATCTTCCCAAAACTCTGGATTCTGATAGAGGGCCATGAGACTTAGACCTGAGTGCAAAAATGGAGGCTCTAGCCCCTTCCAGAGCTGAGATATGGAAACTCAAAAATTCCAACCGGAAAAAAAAAAACGACAATGGTACCCCTTTCGTTTTTTTTTTTCGGGCGAAAAATTAAGTTTCTCCAATCTTCTCAAAACTCTGGATTCTGATAGAGGGCCATGAGACTTAAACCTGAGTGCAAAAATGGAGGCTCTAGACCCTTCCAGAGCTGAGATATGGAAACTCAAAAATTCCACCCGGAAAAAAAAACGACAGTGGTACCCCTTTCGGGGGTTTTTTTTCGGGCGAAAAATTAAGTTTCTCCAATGTTCTCAAAACTCTGGATTCTGATAGAGGGCCATGAGACTTAAACCTGAGTGCAAAAATGGAGGCTCTAGACACTTCCAGAGCTGAGATATGGAAACTCAAAAATTCCACCCGGAAAAAAAAAACTACAGTGGTACCCCTTACGTTTTTTTTTTTTAGGCGAAAAATTAAGTTTCTCCAATCTTCCCAAATTCTGATAGAGGGCCATGAGACTTAGACCTGAGTGCAAAAATGGAGGCTCTAACCCCTTCCAGAGCTGAGATATCGAAACTCAAAAATTCGGCCCAAAAAAAAAACGACAGTGGTACCCCTTACGTTTTTTTTTGGGCGAAAAATTAAGTTTCTCCAATCTTCCCAAATTCTGATAGAGGGCCATGAGACTTAGACCTGAGTGCAAAAATGGAGGCTCTAGCCCCTTCCAGAGCTGAGATATCGAAACTCAAAAATTCGGCCCGAAAAAAAAACGACAGTGGTACCCCTTACGTTTTTTTTTTGGGGCGAAAAATTAAGTTTCTCCAATCTTCCCAAAACTCTGGATTCTGATAGAGGGCCATGAGACTTAGACCTGAGTGCAAAAATGGAGGCTCTAGCCCCTTCCAGAGCTGAGATATCGAAACTCAAAAATTCGGCCCGAAAAAAAAAACGACAGTGGTACCCCTTACGTTTTTTTTTTGGGGCGAAAAATTAAGTTTCTCCAATCTTCCCAAATTCCGATAGAGGGCCATGAGACTTAGACCTGAGTGCAAAAATGGAGGCTCTAGCCCCTTCCAGAGCTGAGATATCGAAACTCAAAAATTCGGCCCGAAAAAAAAACGACAGTGGTACCCCTTACGTTTTTTTTTTGGGCGAAAAATTAAGTTTCTCCAATCTTCCCAAATTCTGATAGAGGGCCATGAGACTTAGACCTGAGTGCAAAAATGGAGGCTCTAGCCCCTTCCAGAGCTGAGATATCAAAACTCAAAAATTCGGTCCGAAAAAAAAAACGACAGTGGTACCCCTTACGTTTTTTTTTTTAGGCGAAAAATTAAGTTTCTCCAATCTTCCCAAATTCTGATAGAGGGCCATGAGACTTAGACCTGAGTGCAAAAATGGAGGCTCTAGCCCCTTCCAGAGCTGAGATATCGAAACTCAAAAATTCGGCCCAAAAAAAAAACGACAGTGGTACCCCTTACGTTTTTTTTTGGGCGAAAAATTAAGTTTCTCCAATCTTCCCAAATTCTGATAGAGGGCCATGAGACTTAGACCTGAGTGCAAAAATGGAGGCTCTAGACCCTTCCAGAGCTGAGATATGGAAACTCAAAAATTCCACCCGGAAAAAAAAACGACAGTGGTACCCCTTTCGGGGGTTTTTTTTCGGGCGAAAAATTAAGTTTCTCCAATGTTCTCAAAACTCTGGATTCTGATAGAGGGCCATGAGACTTAAACCTGAGTGCAAAAATGGAGGCTCTAGACACTTCCAGAGCTGAGATATGGAAACTCAAAAATTCCACCCGGAAAAAAAAAACTACAGTGGTACCCCTTACGTTTTTTTTTTTTAGGCGAAAAATTAAGTTTCTCCAATCTTCCCAAATTCTGATAGAGGGCCATGAGACTTAGACCTGAGTGCAAAAATGGAGGCTCTAACCCCTTCCAGAGCTGAGATATCGAAACTCAAAAATTCGGCCCAAAAAAAAAACGACAGTGGTACCCCTTACGTTTTTTTTTGGGCGAAAAATTAAGTTTCTCCAATCTTCCCAAATTCTGATAGAGGGCCATGAGACTTAGACCTGAGTGCAAAAATGGAGGCTCTAGCCCCTTCCAGAGCTGAGATATCGAAACTCAAAAATTCGGCCCGAAAAAAAAACGACAGTGGTACCCCTTACGTTTTTTTTTTGGGGCGAAAAATTAAGTTTCTCCAATCTTCCCAAAACTCTGGATTCTGATAGAGGGCCATGAGACTTAGACCTGAGTGCAAAAATGGAGGCTCTAGCCCCTTCCAGAGCTGAGATATCGAAACTCAAAAATTCGGCCCGAAAAAAAAAACGACAGTGGTACCCCTTACGTTTTTTTTTTGGGGCGAAAAATTAAGTTTCTCCAATCTTCCCAAATTCCGATAGAGGGCCATGAGACTTAGACCTGAGTGCAAAAATGGAGGCTCTAGCCCCTTCCAGAGCTGAGATATCGAAACTCAAAAATTCGGCCCGAAAAAAAAACGACAGTGGTACCCCTTACGTTTTTTTTTTGGGCGAAAAATTAAGTTTCTCCAATCTTCCCAAATTCTGATAGAGGGCCATGAGACTTAGACCTGAGTGCAAAAATGGAGGCTCTAGCCCCTTCCAGAGCTGAGATATCAAAACTCAAAAATTCGGTCCGAAAAAAAAAACGACAGTGGTACCCCTTACGTTTTTTTTTTAGGCGAAAAATTAAGTTTCTCCAATCTTCCCAAATTCTGATAGAGGGCCATGAGACTTAGACCTGAGTGCAAAAATGGAGGCTCTAGCCCCTTCCAGAGCTGAGATATCGAAACTCAAAAATTCGGCCCAAAAAAAAAACGACAGTGGTACCCCTTACGTTTTTTTTTGGGCGAAAAATTAAGTTTCTCCAATCTTCCCAAATTCTGATAGAGGGCCATGAGACTTAGACCTGAGTGCAAAAATGGAGGCTCTAGCCCCTTCCAGAGCTGAGATATCGAAACTCAAAAATTCGGCCCGAAAAAAAAACGACAGTGGTACCCCTTACGTTTTTTTTGGGGGCGAAAAATTAAGTTTCTCCAATCTTCCCAAAT
The DNA here is from genome assembly GCF_988280905.1 of Pimephales promelas. Classification (NCBI taxonomy): domain Eukaryota; kingdom Metazoa; phylum Chordata; class Actinopteri; order Cypriniformes; family Leuciscidae; genus Pimephales; species Pimephales promelas. The sequence continues at coordinate 1,805,218 of NC_142784.1, read as the reverse complement.
TCTGATAGAGGGCCATGAGACTTAGACCTGAGTGCAAAAATGGAGGCTCTAGCCCCTTCCAGAGCTGAGATATCGAAACTCAAAAATTCGGCCCGAAAAAAAAACGACAGTGGTACCCCTTACGTTTTTTTTTTTGGACGAAAAATTAAGTTTCTCCAATCTTCCCAAATTCTGATAGAGGGCCATGAGACTTAGACCTGAGTGCAAAAATGGAGGCTCTAGCCCCTTCCAGAGCTGAGATATCGAAACTCAAAAATTCGGCCCAAAAAAAAAAACGACAGTGGTACCCCTTACGTTTTTTTTTTGGGCGAAAAATTAAGTTTCTCCAATCTTCCCAAATTCTGATAGAGGGCCATGAGACTTAGACCTGAGTGCAAAAATGGAGGCTCTAGCCCCTTCCAGAGCTGAGATATCGAAACTCAAAAATTCGGCCCGAAAAAAAAAAACGACAGTGGTACCCCTTACGTTTTTTTTTTGGGTGAAAAATTAAGTTTCTCCAATCTTCCCAAATTCTGATAGAGGGCAATGAGACTTAGACCTGAGTGCAAAAATGGAGGCTCTAGCCCCTTCCAGAGCTGAGATATCGAAACTCAAAAATTCGGCCCGAAAAAAAAAACGACAGTGGTACCCCTTACGTTTTTTTTTTGGGCGAAAAATTAAGTTTCTCCAATTTTCCCAAATTCTGATAGAGGGCCATGAGATTTAGACCTGAGTGCAAAAATGGAGGCTCTAGCACCTTCCAGAGCTGAGATATCGAAACTCAAAAATTCGGCCCGAAAAAAAAACGACAGTGGTACCCCTTACGTTTTTTTTTTGGGCGAAAAATTAAGTTTCTCCAATCTTCCCAAATTCTGATAGAGGGCCATGAGACTTAGACCTGAGTGCAAAAATGGAGGCTCTAGCCCCTTCCAGAGCTGAGATATCGAAACTCAAAAATTCGGCCCAAAAAAAAAAACGACAGTGGTACCCCTTACGTTTTTTTTTTGGGCGAAAAATTAAGTTTCTCCAATTTTCCCAAATTCTGATAGAGGGCCATGAGATTTAGACCTGAGTGCAAAAATGGAGGCTCTAGCACCTTCCAGAGCTGAGATATCGAAACTCACAAATTCGGCCCGAAAAAAAAACGACAGTGGTACCCCTTACGTTTTTTTTTTGGGCGAAAAATTAAGTTTCTCCAATCTTCCCAAATTCTGATAGAGGGCCATGAGACTTAGACCTGAGTGCAAAAATGGAGGCTCTAGCCCCTTCCAGAGCTGAGATATCGAAACTCAAAAATTCGGCCCGAAAAAAAAAACGACAGTGGTACCCCTTACGTTTTTTTTTTGGGCGAAAAATTAAGTTTCTCCAATCTTCCCAAATTCTGATAGAGGGCCATGAGTCTTAGACCTGAGTGCAAAAATGGAGGCTCTAGCCCCTTCCAGAGCTGAGATATCGAAACTCAAAAATTCGGCCCGAAAAAAAAACGACAGTGGTACCCCTTACGTTTTTTTTTTTGGGCGAAAAATTAAGTTTCTCCAATCTTCCCAAATTCTGATAGAGGGCCATGAGACTTAGACCTGAGTGCAAAAATGGAGGCTCTAGCCCCTTCCAGAGCTGAGATATCGAAACTCAAAAATTCGGCCCGAAAAAAAAACGACAGTGGTACCCCTTACGTTTTTTTTTTGGGCGAAAAATTAAGTTTCTCCAATCTTCCCAAATTCTGATAGAGGGCCATGAGACTTAGACCTGAGTGCAAAAATGGAGGCTCTAGCCCCTTCCAGAGCTGAGATATCAAAACTCAAAAATTCGGCCCGAAAAAAAAAACGACAGTGGTAACCCTTACGTTTTTTTTTTTTTGGGCGAAAAATTAAGTTTCTCCAATCTTCCCAAATTCTGATAGAGGGCCATGAGACTTAGACCTGAGTGCAAAAATGGAGGCTCTAGCCCCTTCCAGAGCTGAGATATCGAAACTCAAAAATTCGGCCCAAAAAAAAAACGACAGTGGTACCCCTTACGTTTTTTTTTGGGCGAAAAATTAAGTTTCTCCAATCTTCCCAAATTCTGATAGAGGGCCATGAGACTTAGACCTGAGTGCAAAAATGGAGGCTCTAGCCCCTTCCAGAGCTGAGATATCGAAACTCAAAAATTCGGCCCGAAAAAAAAACGACAGTGGTACCCCTTACGTTTTTTTGGGGGGGGCGAAAAATGAAGTTTCTCCAATCTTCCCAAATTCTGATAGAGGGCCATGAGACTTAGACCTGAGTGCAAAAATGGAGGCTCTAGCCCCTTCCAGAGCTGAGATATGGAAACTCAAAAATTCGGCCCGAAAAAAAAACGACAGTGGTACCCCTTACGGTTTTTTTTTGGGCGAAAAATTAAGTTTCTCCAATCTTCCCAAATTCTGATAGAGGGCCATGAGACTTAGACCTGAGTGCAAAAATGGAGGCTCTAGCCCCTTCCAGAGCTGAGATATGGAAACTCAAAAATTCGGCCCGAAAAAAAAACGACAGTGGTACCCCTTACGTTTTTTTTTTGGGCGAAAAATTAAGTTTCTCCAATCTTCCCAAATTCTTATAGAGGGCCATGAGACTTAGACCTGAGTGCAAAAATGGAGGCTCTAGCCCCTTCCAGAGCTGAGATATCGAAACTCAAAAATTCGGCCCGAAAAAAAAACGACAGTGGTACCCCTTACGTTTTTTTTTTGGACGAAAAATTAAGTTTCTCCAATCTTCCCAAATTCTGATAGAGGGCCATGAGACTTAGACCTGAGTGCAAAAATGGAGGCTCTAGACCCTTCCAGAGCTGAGATATGGAAACTCAAAAATTCCACCCGGAAAAAAAAAAAACGACAGTGGTACCCCTTTCGGGTTTTTTTTTTCGGGCGAAAAATTAAATTTCTCCAATCTTCTCAAAACTCTGGATTCTGATAGAGGGCCACGAGACTTAGACCTGAGTGCAAAAATGGAGGCTCTAGACCCTTCCAGAGCTGAGATATGGAAACTCAAAAATTCCAACCGGAAAAAAAAAACGACAATGGTACCCCTTTCGTTTTTTTTTTTCGGGCGAAAAATTAAGTTTCTCCAATCTTCTCAAAACTCTGGATTCTGATAGAGGGCCATGAGACTTAAACCTGAGTGCAAAAATGGAGGCTCTAGACCCTTCCAGAGCTGAGATATGGAAACTCAAAAATTCCACCCGGAAAAAAAAACGACAGTGGTACCCCTTTCGGGGGTTTTTTTTCGGGCGAAAAATTAAGTTTCTCCAATGTTCTCAAAACTCTGGATTCTGATAGAGGGCCATGAGACTTAAACCTGAGTGCAAAAATGGAGGCTCTAGACACTTCCAGAGCTGAGATATGGAAACTCAAAAATTCCACCCGGAAAAAAAAAACTACAGTGGTACCCCTTACGTTTTTTTTTTTGGGCGAAAAATTAAGTTTCTCCAATCTTCCCAAATTCTGATAGAGGGCCATGAGTCTTAGACCTGAGTGCAAAAATGGAGGCTCTAGCCCCTTCCAGAGCTGAGATATCGAAACTCAAAAATTCGGCCCGAAAAAAAAACGACAGTGGTACCCCTTACGTTTTTTTTTTTGGACGAAAAATTAAGTTTCTCCAATCTTCCCAAATTCTGATAGAGGGCCATGAGACTTAGACCTGAGTGCAAAAATGGAGGCTCTAGCCCCTTCCAGAGCTGAGATATCGAAACTCAAAAATTCGGCCCGAAAAAAAAAACGACAGTTGTACCCCTTACGTTTTTTTTTTGGGCGAAAAATTAAGTTTCTCCAATCTTCCCAAATTCTGATAGAGGGCCATGAGTCTTAGACCTGAGTGCAAAAATGGAGGCTCTAGCCCCTTCCAGAGCTGAGATATCGAAACTCAAAAATTCGGCCCGAAAAAAAAACGACAGTGGTACCCCTTACGTTTTTTTTTTTGGGCGAAAAATTAAGTTTCTCCAATCTTCCCAAATTCTGATAGAGGACCATGAGACTTAGACCTGAGTGCAAAAATGGAGGCTCTAGCCCCTTCCAGAGCTGACATATCGAAACTCAAAAATTCGGCCCGAAAAAAAAAACGACAGTGGTACCCCTTACGGTTTTTTTTTTGGGGCGAAAAATTAAGTTTCTCCAATCTTCCCAAAACTCTGGATTCTGATAGAGGGCCATGAGACTTAGACCTGAGTGCAAAAATGGAGGCTCTAGCCCCTTCCAGAGCTGAGATATCGAAACTCAAAAATTCGGCCCGAAAAAAAAACGACAGTGGTACCCCTTACGTTTTTTTTTTGGGCGAAAAATTAAGTTTCTCCAATCTTCCCAAATTCTGATAGAGGGCCATGAGTCTTAGACCTGAGTGCAAAAATGGAGGCTCTAGCCCCTTCCAGAGCTGAGATATCGAAACTCAAAAATTCGGCCCGAAAAAAAAACGACAGTGGTACCCCTTACGTTTTTTTTTTTGGGCGAAAAATTAAGTTTCTCCAATCTTCCCAAATTCTGATAGAGGGCCATGAGACTTAGACCTGAGTGCAAAAATGGAGGCTCTAGCCCCTTCCAGAGCTGAGATATCGAAACTCAAAAATTCGGCCCGAAAAAAAAACGACAGTGGTACCCCTTACGTTTTTTTTTTGGGCGAAAAATTAAGTTTCTCCAATCTTCCCAAATTCTGATAGAGGGCCATGAGACTTAGACCTGAGTGCAAAAATGGAGGCTCTAGCCCCTTCCAGAGCTGAGATATCAAAACTCAAAAATTCGGCCCGAAAAAAAAAACGACAGTGGTAACCCTTACGTTTTGTTTTTTTTGGGCGAAAAATTAAGTTTCTCCAATCTTCCCAAATTCTGATAGAGGGCCATGAGACTTAGACCTGAGTGCAAAAATGGAGGCTCTAGCCCCTTCCAGAGCTGAGATATCGAAACTCAAAAATTCGGCCCAAAAAAAAAACGACAGTGGTACCCCTTACGTTTTTTTTTGGGCGAAAAATTAAGTTTCTCCAATCTTCCCAAATTCTGATAGAGGGCCATGAGACTTAGACCTGAGTGCAAAAATGGAGGCTCTAGCCCCTTCCAGAGCTGAGATATCGAAACTCAAAAATTCGGCCCGAAAAAAAAACGACAGTGGTACCCCTTACGTTTTTTTGGGGGGGCGAAAAATGAAGTTTCTCCAATCTTCCCAAATTCTGATAGAGGGCCATGAGACTTAGACCTGAGTGCAAAAATGGAGGCTCTAGCCCCTTCCAGAGCTGAGATATCGAAACTCAAAAATTCGGCCCGAAAAAAAAACGACAGTGGTACCCCTTACGTTTTTTTTGGGGGCAAAAAATTAAGTTTCTCCAATCTTCCCAAATTCTGATAGAGGGCCATGAGACTTAGACCTGAGTGCAAAAATGGAGGCTCTAGCCCCTTCCAGAGCTGAGATATGGAAACTCAAAAATTCGGCCCGAAAAAAAACGACAGTGGTACCCCTTACGTTTTTTTTTTGGGCGAAAAATTAAGTTTCTCCAATTTTCCCAAATTCTGATAGAGGGCCATGAGATTTAGACCTGAGTGCAAAAATGGAGGCTCTAGCACCTTCCAGAGCTGAGATATCGAAACTCAAAAATTCGGCCCGAAAAAAAAACGACAGTGGTACCCCTTACGTTTTTTTTTTGGGCGAAAAATTAAGTTTCTCCAATCTTCCCAAATTCTGATAGAGGGCCATGAGACTTAGACCTGAGTGCAAAAATGGAGGCTCTAGCCCCTTCCAGAGCTGAGATATCGAAACTCAAAAATTCGGCCCGAAAAAAAAAACGACAGTGGTACCCCTTACGTTTTTTTTTTGGGCGAAAAATTAAGTTTCTCCAATCTTCCCAAATTCTGATAGAGGGCCATGAGTCTTAGACCTGAGTGCAAAAATGGAGGCTCTAGCCCCTTCCAGAGCTGAGATATCGAAACTCAAAAATTCGGCCGAAAAAAAAAACGACAGTGGTACCCCTTACGTTTTTTTTTTTGGGCGAAAAATTAAGTTTCTCCAATCTTCCCAAATTCTGATAGAGGGCCATGAGACTTAGACCTGAGTGCAAAAATGGAGGCTCTAGCCCCTTCCAGAGCTGAGATATCGAAACTCAAAAATTCGGCCCGAAAAAAAAACGACAGTGGTACCCCTTACGTTTTTTTTTTGGGCGAAAAATTAAGTTTCTCCAATCTTCCCAAATTCTGATAGAGGGCCATGAGACTTAGACCTGAGTGCAAAAATGGAGGCTCTAGCCCCTTCCAGAGCTGAGATATCAAAACTCAAAAATTCGGCCCGAAAAAAAAACCGACAGTGGTAACCCTTACGTTTTTTTTTTTTTGGGTGAAAAATTAAGTTTCTCCAATCTTCCCAAATTCTGATAGAGGGCCATGAGACTTAGACCTGAGTGCAAAAATGGAGGCTCTAGCCCCTTCCAGAGCTGATATCGAAACTCAAAAATTCGGCCCAAAAAAAAACCGACAGTGGTACCCCTTACGTTTTTTTTTGGGCGAAAAATTAAGTTTCTCCAATCTTCCCAAATTCTGATAGAGGGCCATGAGACTTAGACCTGAGTGCAAAAATGGAGGCTCTAGCCCCTTCCAGAGCTGAGATATCGAAACTCAAAAATTCGGCCCGAAAAAAAAACGACAGTGGTACCCCTTACGTTTTTTTGGGGGGGCGAAAAATTAAGTTTCTCCAATCTTCCCAAATTCTGATAGAGGGCCATGAGACTTAGACCTGAGTGCAAAAATGGAGGCTCTAGCCCCTTCCAGACCTGAGATATCGAAACTCAAAAATTCGGCCCGAAAAAAAAACGACAGTGGTACCCCTTACGTTTTTTTTGGGGGCAAAAAATTAAGTTTCTCCAATCTTCCCAAATTCTGATAGAGGGCCATGAGACTTAGACCTGAGTGCAAAAATGGAGGCTCTAGCCCCTTCCAGAGCTGAGATATGGAAACTCAAAAATTCGGCCCGAAAAAAAAACGACAGTGGTACCCCTTACGTTTTTTTTTGGGCGAAAAATTAAGTTTCTCCAATCTTCCCAAATTCTGATAGAGGGCCATGAGACTTAGACCTGAGTGCAAAAATGGAGGCTCTAGCCCCTTCCAGAGCTGAGATATGGAAACTCAAAAATTCGGCCCGAAAAAAAAATGACAGTGGTACCCCTTACGTTTTTTTTTTGGGCGAAATATTAAGTTTCTCCAATCTTCCCAAATTCTGATAGAGGGCCATGAGACTTAGACCTGAGTGCAAAAATGGAGGCTCTAGCCCCTTCCAGAGCTGAGATATCGAAACTCAAAAATTCGGTCCGAAAAAAAAACGACAGTGGTACCCCTTACGTTTTTTTTTTGGACGAAAAATTAAGTTTCTCCAATCTTCCCAAATTCTGATAGAGGGCCATGAGACTTAGACCTGAGTGCAAAAATGGAGGCTCTAGACCCTTCCAGAGCTGAGATATGGAAACTCAAAAATTCCACCCGGAAAAAAAAAACGACAGTGGTACCCCTTTCGGGTTTTTTTTTTCGGGCGAAAAATTAAATTTCTCCAATCTTCTCAAAACTCTGGATTCTGATAGAGGGCCACGAGACTTAAACCTGAGTGCAAAAATGGAGGCTCTAGACCCTTCCAGAGCTGAGATATGGAAACTCAAAAATTCCAACCGGAAAAAAAAAACGACAATGGTACCCCTTTCGTTTTTTTTTTTCGGGCGAAAAATTAAGTTTCTCCAATCTTCTCAAAACTCTGGATTCTGATAGAGGGCCATGAGACTTAAACCTGAGTGCAAAAATGGAGGCTCTAGACCCTTCCAGAGCTGAGATATGGAAACTCAAAAATTCCACCCGGAAAAAAAAACGACAGTGGTACCCCTTTCGGGGGGTTTTTTTCGGGCGAAAAATTAAGTTTCTCCAATGTTCTCAAAACTCTGGATTCTGATAGAGGGCCATGAGACTTAAACCTGAGTGCAAAAATGGAGGCTCTAGACACTTCCAGAGCTGAGATATGGAAACTGAAAAATTCCACCCGGAAAAAAAAAACTACAGTGGTACCCCTTTCGTTTTTTTTTTTTTCGGACGAAAAATTAAGTTTCTCCAATCTTCTCAAAACTCTGGATTCTGATAGAGGGCCATGAGACTTAAGGCCATTGCACACCGAGTACGAAATATTCGTATGCGTATTTTCGTGTTCGTCAGCTTAAAAATTCGTCACGCATAGAAACCTTGCACACCGAGTCCGTTGCGTATTTCTTAAAGCTTTGCGGGAAAAAACGCAAAAATACCAAATGGATTCGTCAAGCAGTGAGGATGATTTTTGCCCTCTCTCTTATTGAAAAGGGAAGAAAGAGAAAATATTACGTCCATCCAATCCTGAAATTGCGCCGAGAGGAAGGAGAGTATCAAGGAGTTGCGAATTTATCCTGAGCGATTCAAAATTTACCTCAGAATGTCAGTGGGACAGTTCGATGCTTTGCTAGCGATTCTGGAGCCACATATTAAAAACAAGACCACCAATTTCTGTGAACCAATCGATTCTGAACGGAGACTGGCAGTGTGTCTGAAATGGACCAGGTATGGACACACACACGGACAAACACACACCCGCGCGCGGCCCGTTGGAAGCGCTGGGCAGACAGAACAGCTAGGCTGTTATTGTGTATTGTGCCCAAATAATACATTAGTTATCGAATAGGCTGCTCAATCTCACCTTATTCGATCCTAAATTTCAATCTGATTGAAAGGGGAGGTTTATTAATTTCATAATCCAATATAGAGAAGAGAACATAAACACTTGATCGAATTTAAAACCGAAACTGAAAGCACGGCGCATATGTGCAATGATTTGAGGACGAGCTCCCCCCGGCCCTGAATTGTCAAAAGACCTCTCAAAATGCTGGCTCTGGATGCGAAAAACGCAGAAAATCGAACCCGATCCGATTAATTTTATGACGGACGAAAGTTTCGGAGGCGGTGTGCAAGCGTGACTGACATAACGTGAGGTCGAATTTTTTTTTTAACGTGCGAAAATTTCCGATGCGAATTTCGTGCTCGGTGTGCAATGGCCTTTAAACCTGAGTACAAAAATGGAGGCTCTAGACCCTTCCAGAGCTGAGATATGGAAACTCAAAAATTCCACCCGGAAAAAAAAAACGACAGTGGTAACGTTACCCCTTTCGTTTTTTGTTTTTTTTTTCGGGCAAAAAATTAAGTTTCTCCAATCTTCTCAAAACTCTGGATTCTGATAGAGGGCCATGAGACTTAAACCTGAGTGCAAAAATGGAGGCTCTAGACCCTTCCAGAGCTGAGATATGGAAACTCAAAAATTCCACCCGGGAAAAAAAACGACAGTGGTACCCCTTTCGTTTTTTTTTTTTCGGGCGAAAAATTAAGTTTCTCCAATCTTCTCAAAACTCTGGATTCTGATAGAGGGCCATGAGACTTAAACCTGAGAGCAAAAATGGAGGCTCTAGACCCTTCCAGAGCTGAGATATGGAAACTCAAAAATTCCACCCGAAAAAAAAATCGACAGTGGTACCCCTTTCGTTTTTTTGTTTTTTTTTCGGGCTTGTTTCATTGACCCCCTCTTCAAACTGAGCCTGGGACAATCAGCATCCTCAGCCGGTGAGTGAAAGCCACAGTCCCGCACATTTCAAAAGTTTGAACATGAAATATAGTCAGAAGAGTCAAAGTCAAAACATACTGTAAATGTCCATAAAAAGACTGGATTTCAAAGCCAAGCTTTTATCACTTTCAGGCAACTATAACAATGTGAACTATCCAGCTCCGAGCATCCACGTTCCACAGGAAGACAGATCGCCCAGGAAAAGTTCAGCGCATGAGAGAACAGCTAAAAGCTAGTATTAACTCTTCTAAACACTTCACTGCTGCGCTCTAGTTTAGCAAGTGTTTTCCATCTCTTTTTTTTCTTTCTATTTTTACACATATTTACTGTTGTCATTTTGAAGACAACAATAAATAAACAATGAAAAGTGCAAAGCAACCACTTTTCTACCTTGTCTGACACTGTCGCTAACGCCACGTTGCTAGGAAACAAGGCTTCCGTTACCAGCGTGCTTGGTTACAGCTGCTAAACCAAGATTATAATCCATTGACATTTCTGAATTCTCTTCAGTATCCAAATCAAAGGCTTATTCGGTGGTCGAGTTTTGCAGTCGTATAGTCTTGACATTCGACACATTCGAGGCGCAGACAATGTGGTGGCGGATGCTTTGTCCTGTGCCCCTGTTTGTGATTTAATTATTTGTTCTTTGTTTACGGGGATCTTGACCCAACCCCGGTTTGATGATCCGGTATGTGACGCCACACTGCATCTAGAGTGGTTGGGTGTCTGTTCTGTTAATAAACCTTGAGTTAAAACTAATGACAGAATGTGTCCCTTCCTTTGTTGCGGCCTTTTGGAGCAACAGGTTGTAACATCCATAGTTTATGTACTTAATAGAAGTAACATATCTCCTAAAAACAGAGATCAATACTTGACTTAAGTTTGTTATTTCAAATGTAGACGCTCACGCTAGATTTTTCTGAAAAACCAACTAGTAAGCTTCACCCTTTCCGTAACGAACATTGAAAGCTTAGGAACAGCTGATCATAGCGGTTTAGGGATATCCAGAGCTTTTTGAGTTATCAAATATCCTATGAATTTGTGTTAATGCGTTATATACAGTATATATAACGCAGGCCTGTTACGTTGCCGGGGAGCGCTGTGGCCTTGAAAACAGCAAATGGCCTCTTCACTCGAATGAGCCAAAATAAATCAACTGATCACCTGAACAAACCGATGAACACCACGATTTTCCTCCTTGGAAGCAGCTGATCTATGGAGCGAAATATGTGCCAAAACGAAACAAACAAATCCAGCATTTTGCATACAAACTCGATCTGCTTGGCAAAGGAAAACTCGACTTGCAAACAAACAGCAAAGTACAAGTCAATATGAGCGAATCTGCAGTCAATATTGTGTCTTACAAATATAAATAAATGATCCTTGATAATATTTCACAAATAAATACAAACCATCCTACAAATTGCATGTAACCTTTGAACAAATACCAAATCTAGCGCACACAAATGCATATCTGTCTGTTATGATCGTGAGATCTCTCGGCTCAATTTTCTCACAAATGCAGTTGAGCAAATTCCTCTTTTGAAACAGTAGATGGCGCTAAGCTAGGGGATTAATTTAGCGCTAGTCTCCCGGGAGAAGCACTGATTTGAAATGCGCTTGCTTTTGCCTACAGCTGTGGAAAAAGTTTCTGTACTACTTTATTTATAATAAACACCTTGAGGTTTTCTTTTGCAAAATGGTAATTAGAGCTGTGATTTTACACAGATATGAGACAAGATATGAGAACGACAGAAACATTGTGACATAATCACTAATTAAGTAATTTCGCATGCGTCCAATAAAGAAAAAATGTAAAAGCAACATATGATGGCAGAGCTTTCAGCTTAGATTCCCAGAGAAAGTGAACGTCACACATGAACGTTACGAAAATTGTATTGGCTTATTTTCAATTAAAATTGTGAAATTAGTCAACATATTATTAGTTTGCCTGATTATTTTTGTTTGCAATTTAACATATCTGTCTTAAAACAGCTGTCAATTATGAAATATTTAGCTACGGTTCTTGCATCTTACTTCACGCTTTATTACCATTAACAAATTATCTTGATGCTGTGGAATATCCTTGCAGCACTAAAGTCGAGTTAATATTATATTAGGCAATAATTTGAAAACTTTTATTATACACATTGATGAATAATGCATCATCTTACCTGTAGGCTAAGTCACAAAAAAACCTTTATAAAAATAAAAATATAAAAATAATTGTGTGTGTAAATACATTAACCCTCTGGGGTCGGCGTCGGCGCAACAACCTCACTTTTTTCCTTATCAGTGCAAAAGAGACTCAAATTTACTCTGCTGATTTTGAACTTACATATAAGTGTTGTACATCATTAGATCCTGTTAAGTGTCTATTGTTTTGTGTATACTCACAATAAAAACAAAGTGTCCTGCTTTTTGTCAAATAAAGAAAAATAAACATGCGAATTTTGCCTTCTCTCTGTCAGTGAAGTTCATTCTGAAACGTGTCCGATAAATGTAACTCAGTCAATACTTGTCACAGTCAATACTTGTCTCTTTATGATGCTGAAATTCTCTTCTCTAAAGAGGGGGTTGATTGCAATTTCACTTTTTTCATTTTAAATAGTGTGTAATGTTGCTGTTGGTGCATGAACAGTATCTGCAAAGTTGCACCGCTGAAAGTTCAATGTATGCAGGGATATCGTCTTTTAAAAATCGGGAAGTTTAATGCCTACAAAAACTACAGCCGGGTTTTAGACGTCACTAACCCACACATTTGCATCAACCCTCCCTCTGGAATATGCAGGAAGGGCATGGCCATATTTCTGCGGCTCGTCGAGTGTGTTGTGTTCACCCAGCTGTCAGGTCTTCTGTGTTCGAGCTTCCCACGGACGCATTTCGTCAACAATGGATACAATTTATGTTTGATTATGTTGCTGAAAATGACGATCGTAATTTAGCTCTCTGTGCTGCGCATTTACGGAAGACATCTTCCAGAATCTCCACGAGTTCAACACCGGATTCAACAAGAAACATGAAGCAGTTCTGACTTTAAAACCAGAGGTAGCCGTTGTTGGGCCACAAACTGTAAGTAGGCTAAGACTTCATCATTTTAAATGTATTTGCATGTATAATTTCAGACGTAGCCTTGTGCTTTA